>NW_016157114.1:173630-193911 GCF_001687245.7 Rhagoletis zephyria | reverse complement strand
GAATTTACAGGAAAACTTAAAATCGAATTATGAACGTTAATACCGGATTGATTAATGCTAATTCTATCAAGTCTCCTCCAAATTTCTTCAGTTGCTTTTGTAATAAGACCTAAAAAGGAACCTCGATTTTCATTTATAAAAAAGATGCATATGTATTTGTATGTACAGATAAGATTTTCATCACTGACTAATATGTCAAACATATACCAATTCAGACTTTAAATAAGTTTTTCGATTATATTTGTCTGAGAGCCTCTTGGAGGTTAAAAACGAAATTGCCCACATTTACATAAACTCTTTCTTTTTTCATCAGAATCGTTAACGGTTGAGAAAGTATCTTGAAGACTTCTCTAACGACGGTTTCACGCGTGTTTTGGTCAAGACTGGGCCAAAGCCCAATATTTTTCCATCACACGACTGGGCTACAAAGTTACACCAAATTTTATGTTACTAATATGTGTTCTAAAAGTGAAACAAATCTGATTATAGATATGATTTTTTTAGGATAGCTCTCAATCCCTGCGCCAAATATCGGAAGACAAACACACTTATACTTCTAAAAGCTTTTGCACGAAACAACAACGATTCAATGCGATTTTAAAATCAGGGAGAAAATGGTTCCCAGTTGAATGATTCTTGCGATTTTATATGTGTATAAATGTAGTTGTATAAAATTCCAAAACCTTACAATAAGTGGTAGAGATAAGCGATATGAGAATTTCAATTTGTATGGGCGGTGCCACGCCCTCTTTTCCAAAATCTGCCATTATTCGCCGTAAGTACGGTATTGACAACATATGTTGCTGCGTCAAATTTCGGGACGTTAGCATAAGAGGTTCCAGAGATAAGCGATATGAGAATTTCAATTTGTATGGGCGGTGCCACGCCCTCTTTTCCAAAATCTGCCATTATTCGCCGTAAGTACGGTATTGACAACATATGTTGCTGCGTCAAATTTCGGGACGTTAGCATAAGAGGTTCCAGAGATAAGCGATATGAGAATTTCAGTTTGTATGGGAAGTGCCACGCTCACTTTTCCTGTACCTACCATTTTTCGCCGTAAGTAGGGTATTTACAATCTATGCATCTGTGCTAGGTTTCAGTTCCCCAGCGTAATTGGTTTTAGAGATATAGTGGTTTTCACATTTTAGTCTATATGTCAGATGCATCGGGGTTAACATTTATGGATTAGAAGAAGTTATATCCTTTAAATTGGTGTATGTTTCATAGAAACCGAGCAAACGGTGCCTCAAAAAAGGGATTGCAAAATTTTCTTGTGGCGTATTTATATATAGATTATATATGTATTTTTGAACCACTAATAAGAGAGCAGCATGGTGTTTTACATACAACCCTTTAATTTTTTTAAACAGTAGCTTATATGTATCTCAGTAATTTAGATGGATATTCCGGATGCTTGACGAATACTTGATATTTGTCCCAGTTGCTTTAAAGTCGGAATGTAGGGATTCTACATCTTGCTCGCTATAGAATGCTAGACCCTTGCCTACATGCATGCATGGTCTTTTGGTCTTGCAAACATGTTATTGTTTTGTAGACATACTTGATACAAACTATTGCAAGTATAAAGAATACTTATATTCGAAACTTAAACAGAACAAATGTTGTGCGCGCACAATCTTCTCGTTTGAATTGAATTTATCGGCATTTTGTGCATAAAATAAGCTAAGACACTTGAACCATATACTAACTTGATTGTATATAAATCGTACAAGTTACATTACAAAATAAATATAAACTGTAATGTATCAATTTGTCATCTAGAGCGGGTGCGTGAAAATTTTAAAATAAAAGGAATAATTTTATTTATTTATTTATTTAACAATCAGTCTATGAAAGCATAATTTCTTACAGACTATTTAACAATCAAGCTTAAACTAGGGCATCAAATTAAGAATATTGATAAAAATTGACTTAGGTAGAGAAAAATCAAGGTCGATAGAAGTTGAGATCTGGTTAAATTCGCAAATTGCACGGCCAATGGGTGCATTACGGGCATAATTCGTTCTGAAATTTTCAGCATAAAAAGGCAGGGAAGCACGCAGATACCTCCTCGGTACATTAAAATTTATTCTACCCAAAAGCTGCGGACAGTCACAAGATCCTTGGATAATGCAAAAAATGAAAGTTAGAGACAAAGTTGACCTTCTTTTATCTAACGATTTTAGATTGAGCAGCGATAAGCGCGCATTATATGAGGGTATGGGCTCAGAAAAGCGTAGTGATCGCAAGGCAAATTTGAGAAACACTTTCTGAACGCGTTCAATCCTATTGATATGGAACTGGTGGAACGGACGCCAGATTATTGCTGCATACTCCAGGTGAGAACGTACGAAAGAGGTATATGGCAGTTTTAAAGTGTACGGATCGGAAAATTCAGTGCTATTCCGCCGCACAAAGCCAAGCATAGCATATGCTTTCGATATAATAAAATTAATATGGCTGCTAAATGAAAATTTGCTGTCAAAGATAACACCAAGGTCCTTGATTTCGTTAACTGACTGCAGACTACACTCAGATAAACTATACCGAGTTATTAATAAATTTCGCGATCTTGAAAATGATACGTAAAAGCATTTGTTAATATTTAATGAAAGATGAGATCTTAAGCACCACAAATAAAAGTTATCCAACTCGGATTGGAGCTTTTTCATGTCAGAAGAATTCTTAACAATTGAATAAATCTTCAAGTCATCTGCATATAAAAGAAAATTAGCAAAAGAAAAGCAAGAACCGATGTCATTTATAAATAATATAAAAAGCAAGGGACCTAGAACACTACCTTGTGGAACACCGGAAGTAGCGAAAAAAGGTTCTGATTGCGCGTTATCCACAGTTACAACACACCGTCGTCGATACAAGTATGACTTGAGCCATTGCAGAAAGGTTAAGTGGAAGCCAAGGCATGCGAGTTTGTCAATCATCACCATGTGCGAAACTTTGTCAAAGGCTTTCGAAAAGTCGGTGTAGATGCAATCAACTTGACATCCTGAAGAAAATGCTGAGATGCAATATTCGCTAAAGACTGCCAGATTTGTAACTGTGGAACGACCCGTTACAAACCCATGTTGATTTTGGCTAATTAAACTCTTAACTGAGAAATACATTTTATCTTTGACGACAATTTCAAAGAGCTTAGATACATTTGTGAGTTTCGAAATAGGTCTGTAATTGCTAACATCATTCTTGTTGCCATTCTTAAATATAGGGGTTATTGAAGACAGTTTCCAGGCATCAATGAATTTCCCAAAATACAAAGATTTACTGAAGATCATTTTCAACGGAAGTACCAGAGCGGGACAACTTTTTAATAAAAGAGCCGAGAGACCATCAAAGTCCGTTTGCGATGAGTTTTTGAGCTTCGAAATTCCTTTTAATATATCATCAGAAGTAAGTGCAACCGAACCAAAACTGAGTGCGGAATTCAAATTAAATATTTGATTATTGATAGAAAAATCGTCATCTGAAATAAAATTGGATTTAAAAAAATCTGCAAAGAGGTTTGCAGCATCATGTGGAGAACATGCAGATTTTCCGTTTCATTCAAAATGAGTTTTTTCAAAAACGGCTCGATAAGTTATGGGCTATAAAATTTTTACAAGTTATTCATAACATAATTAACCCAAATTAGCAAAAAAATATGATGTGCTATGACCTTCGATTTAAAGTTGGTTCAGGTCCACCGTGGGCCCCTTTGAAAGAACTTTCAAGCAGGTAGATTGGCGATTTTGTGTATGGGACGTCGAATGATTCCTCTTGCAGTACGCATATCAACCACTCGAACGCGCGCATACTTTCCCGCGACAGAGTTGACGATACGACCCATTTGCCACCATTGTGGTGGCACGTTATCCTCATGGATGATGACTAGTGTGTCCTTGCTAATATTTGGACGATCAGAAATCCATTTTTTACGCATCTGAAGCTCGTTTAAGTATTCGTGGGACCAGCGGTTCCAAAACCTTTGTTTTATGGCAGTGATTTGAGCCCATTTTTCAGTGTGGTTGATGTCCGTTGGAATTGTTTGCTCCGGCAGACCCTTTAGAGCACCTCCGATGATAAAATGGCCAGGAGTCAATGCGTCATAGTCATTGGGATCGGATGAAAGAGGTGCGATTTGTCATGAGTTAAGCACGGCTTCAATTTCAACCAAGACTGTCGATAGCTCTTCAAACGTAAGCTTGGCATTCATTACGCTGCGATTCAAGTGTCCCTTTGCCGATTTGACAGCGGCCTGCCAAATACCGCCGAAGTGAGGTGCTCTAGGGGAATAAAATGAAAATTTATAAATTCATTAGTACAATATTTGATTTTTTAAACATGAATGCCTCTAACTCAGTAAGCTTGTTGCAGGCACCAACAAAATTGGTTGCATTGTCGCAAAATATGTCGGTTGAAAGACCCCTTGCCCTATCATCCGCTTGAGCGATGCCAGAAAAGTATCCGTTGTTAGGTCTGAGACGACCTCTATGTGTACCGCCTTAGTCGCTAGGTACACAAAAATAGCAATGTGGGCCTTGTAGGGTGCCCTGCCACGAATACGTAAATATATGTTGACCGGCCCACAGAAGTCGATTCCGCAGCGAGCGAATGGACGCGATGGTGTTAAACGCTCCACTGGTAGGTTTCCCATCATCTGTTGCAGCAGCATAGGTTTGTACTGAACGCAGTGGATGCAGGATCTGACAATAAGCCTCGCTACGTCGCGCGCATTAATAATCCAGAACTGGAGGCGAATCAATGCTACCAGCGCTTTAGGTCCAACGTGGTAGTTTTTTATGTGTAAATGCCGCACGTAACGCTCTACGAAGCTGCATTTGCTGGGAGGCAAAATTGGGTGTTTTCGACATTCTGGTAGGTCTGCCAACTGAGTCGTCCACCAACCTTCAATAATTCGAACCCTTTCGTACAATCCAAGAAAGGGTTAAGACAACGCAGAGTGCCATTTGTCGTTGACCCTCTTTGTATAAAACGAATGTCGTCAGCGAAATATTTTTGCTGCACGCTCGAAACGATGCACAGCAATGAGTGATGCAATTCCTCAGGCGAGAGAGTTTCGGTTCGGGCACCAGCAGTCAAATCTTGTATTTCCGATACTCTGTTTTCTGGGGGGAAGATAGCGAAGGTAGATAGCGTAGCGGAATGCAGCTTGAGCCAGTGAAGTACAATCTGCGAGTCTGTCCAAAGATAAACATCGAAATTATTATTGGAAAAAGGGTGTTTTATTTTTGCAAGGAGTCTAGCAAGTAGAAGCGCGCCGCAGAGTTCAAGCTTTGAAAGTAACTGCTTTTTGATAGGCGCGACTCTCGACTTTGCCGTAAGCAGATGAACAGTAACAATTCCAGAGCTATCTACGGTGCGTGTGTAAATTCCCCAACCATAAGCGCGAATCGAAGAATCGCAGAATCCATGAAGCTGGAAAGATTTAGAATTTTTCGATAGGCAATACCGTGGAAAGCTGACTGATGGGAGTTCCGATAAACTGGCAACGAAGTTTAACCAAGCGCTCTGGACACTCTGGGGAATAGATTCATCCCAGTCGAGATTAAGCAACCACTGTTCCTGCAGAAGAATCTTAGCGGTGATGATGATTGGTGCCAGGAGACCAAGTGTATCGAACAGAGACGACGCAATTGAGAGGATAGATCTTTTCGTTACTCGCCCATTGAGACCTTGCCTAGGTTCGAAAGAGAATAAAAAATAGTCATGAGTTCGATTCCACTTTAAGCCAAGAGTACTCTTAACGGACGTATCGAGTTTTAGGTCCTTTTAGGAACGTTCGCTTCCAAATTGTTTATGGTTGGAATGCCATTTTGCCAGTTCGAATCCGCCTAATTTTAAAAGATCTGTTGCCTCGTTTTTCATACGTGTTACCTCCGTGAGCGTATCAGCGTATCTGACGACTTGTGAACCAACTTCGAACTGGGATGCGTGTTGTTCGGCGAGATACTGCCATTCCATACGTGACCATGTTGAGTTGGAAAGTAAGAATGGATTCGTGTGGTGAGCTTCTCCATAAAATATATTGGAATCTTCGATCTTCTGGACTCACAAGTATCTACCGGTACATCTTAACAACGTCCGCTGTAAGTGCAAACCGATTAAGGTGAAAACGAAGAAGAAGAAGTACGAGTTCGCTTTGCAGTGTAGGTCCCACCATTTGTATTTCGTGGAGCGACTTCTGCGTTGTGGTTCGGCATGATGCGTCGAAAACGACCCTCAATTTCGTCGACGTGCTGCTTGGCTTCAAGACGCAGTGGTGTGGAATATAATAGTGAGGCTCGTTCAAATTTGGATGTTGGACTATGCTCATATGCCCCAGACGTTTATATTCCTCCATAAAAGCGACGTACTGCGACGTATTGAGTCACCTAAACAAACCGGATCACCCTTGAATGGCAGTTTGACGATTACTCTGCCACTAAGATTTCGTGACACTGTGTTAGTGTAAAGGCGTTCGCAGCTCTGTTGTTCAGGAGTCCACGTGTCTGCTGTTGTAGAAACTTCGTCTATAACTACGGTGACCATCCGTTCTGTTTTTTGCAGGACCGTACTGTTATTTAAAGGTCTGTCCTGCGTAGTTTTTCAAAACGGAAAACCCCCATAATGTACTGATTTTTTCCAAGTGTCCTGCCTTTGTCCCGCATTTTCTTCGATATTTTAAAATTAACTTTTCCTAGTCGAAATAAAAGCAGTGTCGATAACTAATTGATAACCACATAAGGGTAGGCTGGTTTTGAAGGTTCAACTAGTCAATGCGTTCTAAATATTGTACGGTTATAGACAATGGATGACGAGAAATTGAAGACTAGCATAAAATATATCGATAACACTGTTCTACAAATAAATAAAAAAAATAAATAAAATATTTTCCAAAAAACGTGTTTTTGGTACATTTCGGACCTATTCGTCAATATCTCATGAAAAAATTATCCAATCAACATAAGCGACCTATAGTCCTCTTACAAAAATATTTTACTTTGCCGATTTCGATGAAAATTATAAGTGTTACAAGCGACCAAAATCGAAAAATTGAAATTTCAATCATTTTCTTTTTACAGTAAATGAAAATCTGATGAGAAATTTAGATGTTACACAATCTGCACAGAAAATATATATTATTGCAAAGAGCCCATCAATACTTTCGAACTGTTGGTCGTTTCATGAGATATTGAGGATTAACTGAAAAAGTACTAAAAATACGTTTTTCGAACAAATCTCGAAAACAGTTCTTTGAAACCATGGGTATTTTTTTCGTGTTCAACGACCCAAAGTTGCGGAACATGCACAGAAAATATATATTATTGCAAAGAGCCCATCAATACCTTTTCGAACTGTTGGTCGTTTCATGAGATATTGAGGATTAACTGAAAAAGTACTAAAAATACGTTTTTCGAACAAATCTCGAAAACACTTCTTTGAAACCATAGGTATTTTTTTCGTGTTCAACGACTCAAAGTTTGCTTAAAAAATTTGCTTTACAGAGGTTCATATTTCGTGTTAAGTAATATGTAATATGCCTTATTATAATTTTGTAAATATTCATTACTAAAAGATTAATACCAATGAAGCAAATGTGATTTATGTTAAAAGTTTAAAATTTGATTAATAATTAAGAAATATACACTCTTCGTTATTTGAATAGCGCATCCTTTTAATACTTAGTAGGTACAGTTTTCCTTTTGTTTGTTTAATATTCATTAACTTTTTATAAAATTAAAGCAGGTTCTACGTCTACATCCCATTTAAATTTTTTTTGAAAATTAAAAAAAAAATAAACATAGGGGCGACAATTTTTTTTGTTGACGGTGCTGCGCATTTACTTCCATATAAAAATTTTGTCAAGCATACTTTGTATGGTAGAAAATCAAAAAAAGGGTGCGCTATTCAAATGACGAGGAATGTATATATGTAGTATATTTTTGTTATTTTTATACTACGCAATTATATGTAGGTAAATTTTTTTTAAATTGTCCTGCATTTTCAAAATATATTTATGGTCACCGTATCTATAACCCATAGCCGTTCTAAATTAGCTTCTATCGACTTATCGCATTCTAAGAGACATACAGTGGTGGAGAACTTCGTAGCCTTCGTACGATAGCGACCTGAAACCACCCAGCCTAACAACGTTTTCTGCAAGAGTGGCAAATTATGTCCAAGTTTGATTTGACCGACCGCAAGCAGACTGAAAAAACTCTCTGTACCTAAAAGCAAATCAATTTTTTTTGATTTGTGAAATGTGTTATCTGCCAATACGATATTTGGTGGGATGTTCCAAGAAGAGATGTCTATATCTGGATCCGGCTGGTGTGCGATATGCGACGTTATGCGAAATTGCAGCGGAAGCTCAAACTCAGTTACTTGTGATTTTATGTTAGTATTAGTCATAAATTTAACATTTGTTGCTGACTTACCAATACCTTGGATTTGAAGGTTGTGCTTGCTTCGTGGTAACAACAATTTTTGTGAGAACTCATCCGTCATGAGATTAACCTGTGAGCACGAGTCCAACAATGCTCTTCCCATCCGGTATCCTCCAAATGCATCCCGAACCAAAACCATAGCAGTAGCTAGAATAACTTGATCTAACGACGAGTTGTTTATGTGGGTGTGTACAGCAGCTTCCCTCGAGGTTGACGGTAGTATTGAGGTCGACGAGTCTGGCGCAGATCCACGGTGAAGGAGGCTGTGATGTTGCCGAGANAAGAACTCATCCGTCACGAGATTAACCTGTGAGCACGAGTCCAACAATGCTCTTCCCAGCCGGTATCCTCCAGATGCTTCCCGAACCAAAACCATAGCAGTAGCCAGAATAACTTGATCTTACGACGAGTTGTTTATGTGGGTGTGTACAGCAGCTTCCCTTGAGGCTGACGGTAGTATTGAGGTCGACGAGTCTGGCGCAGATCCACGGTGAAGGAGGCTGTGATGTTGCCGAGAACAAACCCTGCACTTATGCGACGATAAGCAGTTGATGCACAGGCCTTGTTCTTTCGCATGATCGAAACATTGAGCCACAGTAAAGGCTTTGATGCGATCGCAGCTCTGAATCTTGTGGTTGCTACTCGAACACATCAAACAAGTGGAATTGGCACAAGTGAACGAATACCCCTTAGGTTGTTTTTTTGATTTTGGAGCCTCGCTGCCACCTTGTTGTGTAGCTGGCTGTTCGGGCAGAGGTAAGTGGCAGGTTGGCATGCTTGTTGGCCCAAGCTAGCTCGACGGCCAAATGGGGGGGTTGTTTGCCACTTCTCTACCTTCAGCTACAACAAACAAAAATTTTCTGTCATGCCAATGTAAAACGAAAGAGAAAAAGAAAGAAATGGAAGCCTGTCCGGGTCAGTTGGAACCATCCCACCCCTTCTAAGTGCCGACGGCATTTAGCCTTGAGTTCCGCCGGGGCTCCTAGTTCATCATGCGAAACTCCCTTTACCTGACCTAGTCCGTCAGTCAAACGTTTGTCACCTGTTAAATCGTCATGTCACCTGTAATATACCCACGTCCCCTCCGTGTTGCGCCTAAGCAGCACCCACACCAACCTAATAATTCCTAGCATTCCATCTTAAATAATAATGCTATGTTCAACTGAATTTCATTGTAATACAAATTCATTTATTAAATTAAATCAAAACAAAACCGAACACATACAATTCCTCTTATACTATTTCTTTACTTCTACTACTAACTGAATCTAAATTTTATGATTATTATTATTATAGGTATATATATATATATATTTTTTTCCTTTTTTTTCTTTGCCTAATTATCTACTTCTATTAACAATATCTTAATTATTCCCTTACTCACAAATATCTATCTTTCTTTTGTATGTCTTGTATTTTTTTCCGCGCTTTCCACTGTAATTCTTAAAGTTTTTATTTTGTAATAGTTTTTTTTTGTATCTAACTATTAAAATCTCAAAAATATGCGTATACATATGCACATATATGCTTAACAAGCGCAAACATGTATTCATGTGCCTTTGTTACCTCACATAAATATATGTATGTATATATATATGTATATGCACGTTTTATATTACTTTTTTTCTACCGTCGGTGACCCTTCCTAATGCTACTGAGTATGTATGTACATATATATGCAAATGTTAAAAACAATAGTGACTTCTCACTTACCAATTAAAATTGAATTACGATTAGTGGGTACGTATGCCACCTGTTTTGCTCTCCTTTTCAGTTCGGCCCTTTAATCCGTCGCGAAAACAAACTAAGTGTCGTTTGAACGTATGTATGTATGTATACCGGCGCGTGTGACAAAAAAATAAAAACAAAATACAATTCTATCAATTAATAAACTAAAATAAACCAGGTGTGCTGCTGGAACGCTGTTTATTAGTGATGCTGGCGTTTTTAGTGCGACGTCGATATTACTGCTGTAGCGTATGAGCGGGTGAGGTTGATTTATCCTCCGTGATGTGGTGTTGTTGTGTGATCTGCGACTTTGCTTAGGCCGGTACTGTGTGTATGCAGCAGTCTATATGCATGTGATACTGGAACGGCGATGAGTTTGGCCCTTATGCTATGGTTTTGCCTGATGTTGCTGAGTCGGTGGTGCTTGTTAGCCGGGTGGCTGTTACAAGCTTGGATTACGCCGGTGAAGCACTTAGTGTTGCCGAGAATTTTCTTATAATTTTTGTTAGCGCGGCCCGGATATACATTTAACCACTGTATCACTGTATTCGGTAAATTTCTCTTAAGGTTTTGGTTTTACCTTTCTTTTTGCACCAAATAACTTTAAATTTTACTTAAAACTTTTTGTGATGTAACGACGGGTGAAAATAGTTCGCGCTCGGGAAATTCTGACTTTCAGCACTGACTTTCTCCAAAAGAATCTCGATTAAGGCTTCAGCTCGCTATTTAAGCATTTTCGACCTCTGTTTTGGTTACGGTGATTCTGCGGTTATCCTTTTGTTTACAAGCAGACACATATACACAAGCTCAGGTCATCCAATAGCAAGATCGCAGATCACGACATCGAACAAGTTGTATCGCACCCGCTATTTTGACTTTGGACTTTACGTCTTCATGGTAGCCAGTGGAAAGTTTTTATTTTGTTTACTTATACTGCTTCTACTGTTATCACCAGGGCGAATTTAACCGTATGAGGTGGTTCGAAAAGGGTTGCTTCTTTGATTTAGAATATGCATGCATAGATATACACATGTTCATGCATATATCCACATATATGTATGTATATATATATATATATGCATATATATTCATATTAAATCGGCTGTCGTTACAGGCTCGCAACCGTCGATGTTGCTCGCAATATGGAGCGTGTGCGTAAAAAGATTCATAACGCAGCCGTGTGCACCCCATGTTAAACGATGGCCCAATGTGTGGCCTCGACCCACGCTTATATGCCGGGCTTGGTTGTCTAACGAGTCACTACCTATATCTCCTTATGCTGATCCTGCCCTAATACCCTACAATAGCCTAGCACTGGGTTCACTACCTAACAATTTTCAAGTAACTTGCTGTACTTGCTAATACCATACACCAAATCCCAACAGCCCCAACAATATTTATTGGTCTTCAGCAAGAGCTAGGTAAGTATATACCTATTTACAAAAAAAAGCTCCATGCAGACACTGGACTCCACTACATTTTGGTACTTTCACAAACAAACAAACACCAACAAAACAAAATAGAACGGAACACACTTATGCAACAAATAGGTCTTTAGCGTGGTATACGCCGATCTTTCTCCCAGTAGTGTCACCTATTTCATACATTGAGTTGCCGATAACTCCCAAAACTACGCATTTAACTTGTTTCGGCGCGAGTTTGGCNATTTCGTACATTGAGTTGCCGATAACTCCCAAAACTACGCATTTAACTTGTTTGTGAACTATTTGTGAACTCTGTTTGAAATTCCGGCGATACCCCACTTGTCCAATTTGGAACCTCACTTCTCTGCTCCTCGTGTTGTAAACTTTTGAGCTCCTGTCATGCGCAATCTTCAATTCCTTGAGGATTTTTTCTCTGATTAGCTGCATTTTGTCGGAACCAGTAAGTACTTCACACTCAGTGTTTTTTATTGATTCTAGTTTGCGGAGTATGGCGTATGATGCGCCATGTTGCACCATCGGCAGCCCGAATATGGCATAGTAGGGCGATTGTCCAATCGCGGTACTACACGGTGTGGACTGAGCGAACGCGGCATCACTCACGTACCTGTCCCAGTTTTTCTAGTTGCCTTGGATATACGAACGCACTATCTGGAGTACTGAACGGTTAACCCGTTCGGCTGCATTGCCTTGTGGCGAGTAGAACGCACTCTTTACATGTTTAACTCCGTATTTATCTAAAAACGAGGTGAATAACTCGGAAACAAATGTCTGTCATTGTCAGAGTGTACGACCTCTGGTATGGCGAAAACATGGAAAACGTCCTTTTCTAGATATTTTACAACTTCTGCTGCTGTCGCTTTACGCATTGGTTCAAGGAACACAAATTTAGAGAAATGATCGAGACAGACGAACACATAAGAATTACCATCACTAGAACGCGGGTAAGGCCCCATAAAATCTATCTGCAACGACAGCCGATTTAATATGAATATATATGCATATATATATATATACATACATATATGTGGATATATGCAGGAACATGTGTACATCTATGCATGCATATTCTAAATCAAAGAAGCAACCCTTTTCGAACCACCTCATACGGTTAATTTCGCAGTGGTGATAACAGTAGAAGCAGTATAAGTAAACAAAATAAAAACTTTCCACTGGCTACCATGAAGACGTGAAGTCCAAAGTCAAAATAGCGGGTGCGATACAACTTGTTCGATGTCGTGATCTGAGATCTTGCTATTGGCTGGCCTGATATGTATATGTGTCTGCTTGTAAACAAAAGGATAACCGCAGAATCACCGTAACCAAAACAAAGGTCGAAAATGCTTAAATAGCGGGCTGAAGCCTTAATCGAGATTCTTTTGGAGAAAGTCAGTGCTGAAAGTCAGAATTGCCCGAGCGCGAATTATTTTCACCCGTCGTTACATCACAAAAAGTTTTAAGTAAAATTTAAAGTTATTTGGTGCAAAAAGAAAGGTAAAACCAAAACCTTAAGAGAAATTTACCGAATACAGTGATACAGTGGTTAAATGTATATCCGGGCCGCGCTAACAAAAATTATAAGAAAATTCTCGGCAACACTAAGTGCCCCACCGGCGTAATCCACGCTTGTAACAGCCACCCGGCTAACAAGCACAACCGACTCAGCAACATCAGGCAAAACCATAGCATAAAGGCCAAACTCATCGCCGTTCCAGTATCACATGCATATAGACGGCTGCATATACACAGTACCGGCCTAAGCAAAGTCGCAGATCACACAACAACACCACATCACGGAGGATAAATCAACCTCACCCGCTCATACGCTACAGCTACGCTACTAAAAAACGCCAGCATCACTAATAAACAGCGTTCCAGCAGCACACCTGGTTTATTTTAGTTTATTAATTGATAGAATTATTATTTGCACGTCTTTGGTTATTTGCGTATCGCATTTTGCCAATTACCATTTTTTTTTAATTATGTTAGTTTGCTATTTCATCACCTTTTTTTCGAGTTTAGTTGTTCTAAGCTTAGTTTTATTTTCACCATATCATTTACATTGCGTTTATTTTTGATTTTTGACATTCAGCCTAAATTCATCACGCTCTTTTTTTTATTCTGTACTCGCGTTACACCTTAGTTCTTATTTGCCAAATAATTGCAGTTTCCTATTATTACTAATAATAATTTATTAGTAACATTAATCCGATCGCTTATTTTGCCTTTCACGCTCATTTCTTGTTATTAATAACGATAAGTTATAGGTATAATTTTTTTTTGGTTTATTAATTTCTTTTGTATTTTATTTTTACTTTTTTGTCACACGCGCCGGTATACATACATACATACGTTCAAACGACACTTAGTTTGTTTTCGCGATGGATTAAAGGGCCGAACTAATCGTGATCCACTATACCACCTGTTTCTGTTTGTTTGGTTACTCTCCTTTCCAGTAGTTATATGTACATATGAATGCTTTGTTTTTCTCCCCCAACACTTCCCAGGTAGTCAGCATGCTGGCGCTAGCATCGGTGGACATACAACATACACACATACTGGTAAGTGAGAAGTCACTATTGTTTTTAACATTTGCATATATATGTACATACATACTCAGTAGCATTAGGAAGGGTCACCGAAGGTAGAAAAAAAGTAACATAAAACGTGCATATACATATATACATACATACATATATTTATGTGAGGTAACAAAGGCACATGAATACATGTTTGCGCTTGTTAAGCATATATGTGCATATGTATATGCATATTTTTGAGATTTTAATAGTTAGATACAAAAAAAACTATTGCAAAATAAAAACTTTAAGAATTACAGTGGAAAGCGCGGAAAAAATACAAGAAATACAAAAGAAAGATAGATATTTGTGAGTAAGGGAATAATTAAGATATTGTTAATAGAAGTAGATAATTAGGCAAAGAAAAAAAAAATATATATATATACCTATAATAATAATAATCATAAAATTTGGATTCAGTTAGTAGTAGAAGTAAAGAAATAGTATAAGAGGAATTTTATGTGTTAGGTTTTGTTTTGATTTAATTTAATAAATGAATTTGTATTACAATGAAATTCAGTTGAACATAGCATTATTATTTAAGATGGAATGCTAGGAATTTTTAGGTTGGTGTGGGTGCTGCTTAGGCGCAACACGGAGGGGACGTGGGTATATTACAGGTGACATGACGATTTAACAGGTGACAAACGTTTGACTAACGGACTAGGTCAGGTAAAGGGAGTTTCGCATGATGAACCAGGAGCCCCGGCGGAACTCAAGGCTAAATGCCGTCGGCACTTAGAAGGGGTGGGATGGCTCCAACTGACCCGGACAGGCTTCCGTTTCTTTCTTTATCTCCTTCGTTTTAGATTGGCATGACAGAAAATTTTTGTTTGTTGTAGCTGAAGGTAGAGAAGTGGCAAACAACCCCCCCCCCAACCCATTTGGCCGTCGAGCTAGCCTGGGCCAACAAGGATGCCAACCTGCCACTTACCTCTGCCCGAACAGCCAGCTAGACAACAATGGCGCCCAACGACATAGACCAGCCTTTTGTTTGTTTTACGTAATTTTTCTATTTTTGTTATTTCTCTGATTTTATTATATCTTTTCTTTTCGGACAGTTCAGGTTTTCTCTCGGCATCTCAGCTAAAGTTTTTTTTGCTTGGTTGACTGTGCTAGGCGAAAGATGTAAAGGGGGGAACACAAGTCTTTCTATTGGAGTACCTGTGATGGATTTTAAATCTGAGCAGTGACATTCAAAAGTAAGAACTGTGTAGTCTTCGTATTGAATAGGTTCAAGCTACCGAGCATATGGTTCGAAATCGTAAGTTCGTGAGGCTTATCGAAAACTTTCAGGGGAGATCTATCACATCAGATGAGTAGCAGCCAGACTTTAGGTGAGTGCCTGCAGTTTGCAAGTGCTACACCATTTGATGTGATCCTAGTTGACATTGACAAGGGACAGTATACGTACGTACGAGAAATACCCACTACGACCTCTGCCTACGGCAGCACCACTCACACACCAACTTATGTCCATACATTTTCTAAAAAGTAAATACGCGTTTTTTTTTGCTTTGATAACAAATAAAAAAAAATATATCAAAAAAAATAAAAATAAAAAATAAATAAATTATTTTATTACTTTTATAATACAACTATTTTTGCGTTCTAGTTTTTTTTTGAGATTTTTGCTCTGAACAAGCTATTTACATTTTCTTTGAATTTTTACATTGCCATTATTTTTATTATTATTCATATTTTTATTTAATTTTTTTATTGTAGTTTATTTTATTATTTTTTTTAATTATTATTTTTTTTTCTCATTTATATTTTTATTTTTTTTTTATAATTTGCGAAAAAGGGGGAAAATGCCCACATTTTATTTTTAAATCCCAATAGAGGCAGTTTTCGTTTTGAATTCAGATATTTCCTTATTTTGATATTTTGAGTTTTACGGTTCACAGTTTGTTTTCTTTGGTTCCCACGAGTTTTTTTTACACTACACGCGGGATTTATTGATTGGCTCAGGCCAGGTGAATGGGGGAAGAAGAGCGTGAGGAAAAACAGTGTCCAGGGTTAGACATTTTCAGTAACAGAAGGGTGACAAGGAGTGTAGCCAGGGCGTTGGAGAACGAGGGTGTTGGGTCGATTTTTACACAGATTGACACAGGCATTCCATATCCGGTTGACTTTGTTCCCACCGACTTTTTGAACAGGTGCACCGCGCGCCTCTTTAGCTCGACCGATAACGCACCCCACTCAAGTGTAACCGTCACCAATGATATCCACATAAGTACAAGAGACCGGAGTTTGACTTTCGCGGAGAAACTCGACAGGAGATAGTCAGCATTTAAGGCAGAGCTGAATTATGGAGCAAGACAATCTGCAACTGCCCCAGGGTGCTGCATCTTCGAAGGCGAATGGTGGTGGGTCAAGCTCTGCATTGAATAACATGGAGCAAATGATGGCGCTGATGGCCCAACTAAATAGTATGATGGCTCAATGCATGAGCGAGGTCCGCAACATGTGCAATGCTGTCTCGCAGCTCAGCAACCGTGTGGCAGATGTGGAGTCATCTGCGCAGGCAGCCATTAACCCACCCGCTATGGCATCAACTCCTGAGGCAGGAGCTCAGCGAGGGGATGGTGGATACCAGCGCAGAGAGGCGGAACCTCGTGAGGAGCAGGGGTAGGGCAGAAGAAGCCACCAGGTGGAAGAAGGTTGACCTGGACAAGTGGCACGTCAAGTTTGATGGTACCGGGAAGAACATCACTGTAGAAAGTTTTATTTTCAGAGTTGAAAGGATGCGAGCGCAACATGATGTCCCGTATGAACAGCTGTTTTCTTACTTCCATTGCTTGGTCACGGGCAATGCACTTAAATGGTATTGGCAAATTGTCGAAGTCCGCGCTGAGGACCAGAACTTTGGCTACTTCGAGCTGAAAGCCGAACTATTGAGCCATTATAAAACTGCAGAGTCGGACTACGAAATAATACGGGAGATCATGGAGCGCAAGCAAATGCCACATGAGACATTCGACGACTTCTACAGTGATGTCCACAACTTGAAGTTCCGCTTGCGCCAGAAAATACCTGAAAGGGAACTAGTGGGCATCCTCAAGGCCAACTTAAAGCCATACCTGGCAAGCCTGACTTTCTCCTCGAAAATGGACACCTTGGCGGATCTGAAATCCGTGTGCAAGTGAGCTGAGAGAATGTTCCGCGAAAGTCGAACAAGGTCCGGAGGCGTTAGCGAGTTACAGCATGTGTGTGATGACGAGCGAGTGGAGGTAGAAGCAATCAACGCAAATAGCTTCGAGCGCAGTAAGACGGGTGTACAAGGCGGTCAGGGAATTTCGAAAGTCAATCGGATGCAACCAAGTCGACCTCAGCCGGTCCCCAGCAGCAGTTCTTCCGGTGTGCAGGCAGCTCCAGGTCACAGCTTCTGTTCGTCGCCTTTCCACCTGATGATTTGTTTTAAGTGTGGCATGCCGTTCGACTACTACACGAAGAATCCTGGCGTGACTAACAACTGCAACTCTACGTTTCACAGCATGGTTTGTTTCGCGTGCGGGGGCGACATGTCATTCTGTGTCTACAAGCCGAACCAGGGAAACTGGCGGAAATTTCCGGGAATTCTGCCCAGGAAGCGAATCGCCCGGAAAAATAAAATCAGCCGTCAATATATTAAGTAGGGATAGTAGTATTAGCAGTGGTGTTGGTAATATTAGAAGTAAGTTAGAGGATAGAGAAGTAGTTATAGGAAAGAGTTTACATCAAAGGAAATTAGAATATGAAGAAGCAAGAAGAAGGATTTTTTCAGAAGAAATAGTTAAGAATAAGAAAAGTAGGAATTTTAAGAAAATTTAAAAAATGAGGGAAAGCGGAAAAATTATAAAAGGATTAGAAATAAGATTATAGCAACAATAGTCACTGTGAAGGGTGACAATCGTTTTTTTGCACAAACCAATATAGGTGGCAAGGAGATGTTAGCTCTGTTGGATTCTGGTGCTGGCGCGAGTTGTCTAGGTAAAAACTCCCTAAAATATTCGAACCGCCAAAGGTGGCGAAACGCCAGTACTAGGTGGGATTGTTTTGCCGGTGTTATGGGATGGGGTCTCGAGAGATCTCGAGTTTTTGATCATGCCCGATTTGCAGCAGGAGGTTTACCTAGGAATCGACTTTTGGAGAGCTTTCGATTTGGATGTTGTCAGTAGGGGTGTTAAAGCAAAGAGCGCGGTGGTTGCAGAGCTCGCACCCGCCGAGGGTGACTTGTCATTTGACGCGGTGCAGCATGATTTAACGCATGAGGAGAGCGTAGCATTGGAAAAGATAAAAGCGCAGTTCCCATCGTTCGCCGTACTAGGGCTTGGAAAAACAGACCAAGAAGAGCACGTCATTGAAGTGACGAATGAAAATCTTCCGGTCAAACAGCGGCACTACCCTATATCACCACCAATCCAAAAGCTAGTGTATCAGGAGCTAGATAGAATATTGAGTATGGGGGTCATAGAAGAAAGCAACAGTAGTTGGAGTTCCCCCGTCTCTCTGGTAATAAAAGGCACTAAGAATAGATTATGTTTAGATGCTAGGAAAGTAAACGAAAGGACAATTAAGGACGCATATCCACTACCGCACGTGGAAGGAATCCTCAGCCGACTACAGAACACACGCTTTATATCGGCTATAGATTTAAAAGATGCGTTTTGGCAGATTCCATTAGAGAAGAAGTCTAGGGAAAAGACAGCCTTCACAGTTCCTGGTAGGCCCCTGTATCATTTCACGGTTATGCCTTTTGGTTTGTGTAACGCGGCTCAGCGTATGTGTAGATTAATGGACAAAGTCATACCGGCTGCTTTACGTGAGAGTGTTTTTGTGTATTTAGACGATTTGTTAGTTTGTTCCGAAAGTTTTTCGTCTCATTTAGTTTTGTTGGAAATGTCGCTAGGTGTTTACGTGAAGCCAAGCTCACAATCAATGTTGAGAAAAGNAGTGTTTTTGTGTATTTAGACGATTTGTTAGTTTGTTCCGAAAGTTTTTCGTCTCATTTGTGTTTGTTGGAAAAGGTCGCTAGGTGTTTACGTGAAGCCAAGCTCACAATCAATGTTGAGAAAAGTAAGTTTTGTTATCGGGAAGTAAGGTATCTCGGGTACGTGGTAGGCGATGGTTGCATACGAACTGATGCAAACAAAGTAGCAGCAGTAAGAGACTTCCCTGAGCCTCGAAGTCCGAAACAGCTTCGGCGGTTCCTAGGGATGACAGGGTGGTACCGACGTTTCATTCACGAATACGCAACTATAGCCGCACCATTACACGACTGTCTTACCAAGGACCGGATAAAAAAATTCACTATGACTGACGAAGCCAAGGTAGCGTTTCAGCGGTTGAAGCAAAGCTTGATCACTGCACCAGTACTGACTCACCCGGACTTTAACCGACGATTTTTCATTCAGTGCGACGCATCAACAGACGGTGTAGGTGGAGTTTTGTTCCAATTAGACGATGACAAGAACGAAAGACCGATTGCATTCATGTCGGCGAAGTTGAACAAAGCGCAGAAAAACTACAGTATAACGGAGTTGGAATTCTATGCCGCAGTCTTAAGTGTTGAGCGATTTAGATCGTACATCGAAGGACTGCCGTTCACTATAATCACCGACGGTAGAAAAAAAAAGTAATATAAAACGTGCATATACATATATACATACATACATATATTTATGTGAGGTAACAAAGGCACATGAATACATGTTTGCGCTTGTTAAGCATATATGTGCATATGTATACGCATATTTTTGAGATTTGAATAGTTAAATACAACAAAAAAACGATTAAAAAATAAAAACTTTAAGAATTGCAGTGGAAAGCGCGAAAAAAATACAAGAAATACAAAAGAAAGACAGATATTTGTGAGTAAGGGAATAATTAAGGTATTGTTAATAGAAGTAGATAATTAGGCAAAGAAAAAAAAGGAAGAAAAAAAATATATATATATACCTATAATAATAATAATCATAAAATTTGGATTCAGTTAGTAGTAGAAGTAAAGAAATAGTATAAGAGGAATTTTATGTGTTAGGTTTTGTTTTGATGTAATTTAATAAATGAAGTTGTATTACAATGAAATTCAGTTGAACATAGC
>NW_016157114.1:172206-173605 GCF_001687245.7 Rhagoletis zephyria | reverse complement strand
ATGGACAAAGTCATACCGGCTGCTTTACGTGAGAGTGTTTTTGTGTATTTAGACGATTTGTTAGTTTGTTCCGAAAGTTTTTCGTCTCATTTAGTTTTGTTGGAAATGTCGCTAGGTGTTTACGTGAAGCCAAGCTCACAATCAATGTTGAGAAAAGTAAGTTTTGTTATCGTGAAGTAAGGTATCTCGGGTACGTGGTAGGAGACGGTTGTATACGAACCGATGCCAACAAGGTAGCAGCAGTGAGGGATTTCCCTGAGCCTCGAAGTCCGAAACAGCTTCGGCAGTTCCTAGGGATGACAGGGTGGTACCGACGTTTCATTCACGAATACGCAACTATAGCCGCACCATTACACGACTGTCTTACCAAGGACCGGATAAAAAAATTCACTATGACTGACGAAGCCAAGGTAGCGTTTCAGCGGTTGAAGCAAAGCTTGATCACAGCACCAGTGTTGACTCACCCGGACTTTAACTGACGATTTTTCATTCAGTGCGACGCATCAAAAAACGGTGTAGGTGGAGTTTTGTTCCAATTAGACGATGACAAGAACGAAAGACCGATTGCATTCATGTCGGCGAAGTTGAACAAAGCGCAGAAAAATTACAGTATAACGGAGTTGGAATGCTATGCCGCAGTCTTAAGTGTTAAGCGATTTAGACCGTACATCGAAGGACTGCCGTTCACTATAATCACCGACCATGCCAGCCTAAAATGGCTGATGTATCAGAAAGACTTGTCGGGACGGCTGGCCAGATGGAGTCTGAAACTGNTCTATGCCGCAGTCTTAAGTGTTGAGCGATTTAGATCGTACATCGAAGGACTGCCGTTCACTATAATCACCGACGGTAGAAAAAAAAAGTAATATAAAACGTGCATATACATATATACATACATACATATATTTATGTGAGGTAACAAAGGCACATGAATACATGTTTGCGCTTGTTAAGCATATATGTGCATATGTATACGCATATTTTTGAGATTTGAATAGTTAAATACAACAAAAAAACGATTAAAAAATAAAAACTTTAAGAATTGCAGTGGAAAGCGCGAAAAAAATACAAGAAATACAAAAGAAAGACAGATATTTGTGAGTAAGGGAATAATTAAGGTATTGTTAATAGAAGTAGATAATTAGGCAAAGAAAAAAAAGGAAGAAAAAAAATATATATATATACCTATAATAATAATAATCATAAAATTTGGATTCAGTTAGTAGTAGAAGTAAAGAAATAGTATAAGAGGAATTTTATGTGTTAGGTTTTGTTTTGATGTAATTTAATAAATGAAGTTGTATTACAATGAAATTCAGTTGAACATAGCATTATTATTCAACAATTTTATAATGAGCTCGAGGCCATTTTTTTAAATGAAAAATTTATTGTGGAAAAG
>NW_016157114.1:150890-171081 GCF_001687245.7 Rhagoletis zephyria | reverse complement strand
GATCGTCGGTTCGAATCCTACTGAAAGAAGTCTGATGAGGAAATGTGGTGATTTCCGAAATAGCTATCACTTCTACCATTTTTTATTGTTGTTGCTTTTCCACAATACATTTTTCATTTAAAAAAAATGGCCTCGAGCTCATTATAAAATTGTTGAATATAATTGTTAAATGGCCAAAAAAATAACAAAAAACAAATAACTTAAGGACGAGCACACCTAAAAGTTAAGCATTCTAAAAATAGAATTATTAGCACAAACCAACAAAACCAACAACCACATGATCAAGTGAATTGCAGCGGAATAGCTGCGCTTGATTGTGTTGGCATAACAAAAATGAAAAATAGTGGAAATAAGCAAACGATAATTTACAAGGCGTCTTAGCGCGGTGCATGGGCAACTGGCTGAGTCAGTGGGATCGTCGGCTCGAATCCTACTGAAAGAAGTCTGATGAGGAAATGTGGTGATTTCCGAAATAGCTATCACTTCTACCATTTTTTCAGAATTGTTGTTGCTTTTCCACAATACATTTTTCATTTAAAAAAAATGGCCTCGAGCTCATTATAAAATTGTTGAATATAATTGTTAAATGGCCAGAAAAAATAACAAAAAACATAGCATTATTATTTAATATGGATTGCTAGGATTTTTAGGATGGTGTGGGTGCTGCTTAGGCGCAACACGGAGGGGACGTGGGTATATTACAGGTGACATGACGATTTAACAGGTGACAAACGTTTGACTGACGGACTATGTCAGGTAAAGGGAGTTTCGCATGATGGACTGGGAGCCCCGGCGGAACTCAAGGCTAAACGCCGTCGGCACTTATAAGGGGTGGGTTGGCTCCAACTGACCCGGACAGACTTCCATTTCTTTCTTTTTCTCCTTCGTTTTACATTGGCACGACAGAAAATTTTTGTTTGTTGTAGCTGAAGGTAGAGAAGTGGCAAACAACTCCCCCATTTGGCCGTCGAGCTAACCTGGGCCAACAAGCATGCCAACCTGCCACTTACCTCTGCCCGAACAGCTAGCTACACAACAACCTTGATGTGCAGAAACGAGTGTAACCATTTTCGATAGATTCCAAATATTGACAATGCCTCTCTAGAACCTTTGTGCAGCCATTCCAAGTCGCTAGTGCCTTCAAATCCATCGACTCCTTCCATTTGCGATTTGTCTCTTCGTCAGCCTTCTGCAGGACCAGGTAGATCAACATCGCCTGCGAGATTTGGCTGTCAGTTCCCAGTGACTGTAGTGAGCCGTAGATCGCATACGCCTTCTCGATTAGACTCTTCAGTGCCGCACCGCTGGGCTTGGAGACTGACGACAGTTCAAAAAGTGACGAAATACTTTCTAAAAATATAAGTGTTGGGTTATCATACCGACCTCGCAGCCTGTCCAATGCCTTGGGGTAGTTTTCATTAGTGACCTGAAATGAATCAATGGTTTCTAGAGCAGGACCTTGAAGACAATTACGCAGGTGATTAAATTTCTCAATGTTTGACAAATTGAATTCACGGTTGATTATTTGTGTAAATGACGTTATAAAATTGCGATACTCGGAATACTTGCCATTGAATGATGGAAGTTTGAGCTGAGGGAGTTTAGAGCTAGATGGCATGACGCAAGTGGTGTCTGATAGCGTGAAATTGGGATTTTCAGCTAGCTGCGACTGAATGGCAAGTTTCGCTGTTATGTACAACTCCTCCAAGTCAGCACGACCACCATCTTCACAGTCTATCTTCTCGACTTCCCTTTGTGTTGATAGAACTTGCTTGAAGTACGGCTCCAGGATACCCAAGCGGCACCGATACTCCGGTACTGAAAGCGACTTACCACCTGGTCGCAGGCTAGAATCCACAATGTTCCTTATGCGCGTAATATTCTTTTTGATATTAGCGCGTTGTTGTTTCAACTCCTCGAGAGTCATCGCAAATAAAAAAGGCTTATAAATTTAGCTAAAGGTATATTGAATACCTTTCCGAAAGGTAGTATAGCGTAACTAGTAACGGGTTTACCAAAATTTAAACGGTATTTGATAAAGCGTTATGCAACAGCGGCAAAACGAATATGCGGCAAAATCGAATATGTAGCAGTATGGCGATGCGTAGTAATACGGCAATCACTGTGCAAACAAGCAAAATTAACAAGAGTGCAGAATTCAGTTAAAATATGTAAATATATTCAATATTTATCGACAAAGTTAATATGTACAATGTAAATAATAAAGCGTTGTGCAGCAGCGGCAACAACAAATATGCGGCACTATGACGATGCGTAGCAATCACTTACTGTGTAACCAGTTATATGTCTGTTGACGATGCGACGAGCGAGGGTGACGATAAATGGCACCTAACCCTTAACAAATGTTTGTTGGGTTACGATGATTCAGCGCAACGAAGGAGTAGCGCAACAGAATCCAGTACAACAGCGTCGACGTAGCGATGTGGCGATATAAGTTAATACTTGCAGTAGCAGCAGAGTGTAGGCGTGATGGTAAAATGCTAACAGCGGAACTGTCGAAATTCAGCGGCAATGCGACGCCGTTGCGAGGTAACGACAAATGCAACTACTTGAAGCGACGGCAGATCGTAAGCGAAGAAATGATATGCGAAACAGCGGAACTGCCGAAGTTTAGTTGCCCAACAGCGGCGCAACAGCGATGGCGCAGCGACGAAACAAGGCAACGGCAGCAGCTAATACTTGCAGTTACGGCAGGTCGGTCGTAAACGAGAAAATTATATGTATGCGAAGCAGCGGGCTGGCCAAGTTCAGCCGACGGCAGCAGCAATGCGATGCGACGAACGACGTATGTAGATGTGTAGTTGCTGCTGCTAATGCTGTAGCGGCAGTGTGACGGCAGCGAAACAAGTTTTCAAATTAAGTGCGGACGCTCAGCCTATAACCGAGCGGCAGTAGCGCCGGCAGCGAGTTAGCAGAGTAGCGGCCGCAATACAAACCGAAAAGTGCAAATTAGCGATGTACAACTGTTTTAGGTCCAACGGCAAAGTTGTACTGTTACTTGCACTTGATCCAATGACCTTTCTCCGACCTTATGCAACTTATTGCGAACGAATGGGACTGCTATGGTGCTATGATGTCCAACGGTGGTAACCAACGATGCGGTCGTCCAGCGATAATGATGTGGATGATGGTGCGCGAGCCTGATGATGACCACCAAGAGCGAAACACGAAAAATTATTTTTGGTATAGTCGCGTTAAAAATTTATTAGATTAAATTAATTCTAACACGGTTATTTAGCTTTCAACGCGAACAAAAATCTGATTTAAAGCACTAGCCCCATGTTGGGCGCCAAAACTTAGGGCATGGAAGGAAGGGAAATTAAACTTTAAAAATTGGGCTGTGCCTTTAAAGATATGCCAACACATAAAGGAAATTATACTCGGCGCCTTGGTGGTCAATAGTAGACAAATTTATTTAAAGTTCTCAAAAATACAATTCAGTGTAATAGTTCAAATTATGTTAGGTAATGAATGTATATGTGAATGTTAATATGTATGTATGCACATACGAAAGAGTGGTACAGCAAGGTAACAAAATTCTCGCTGCTATATTAGCATATGTAAATATGTAAGCATACATGCGTGTGTATATACAAATTAGATATGTGGGAGCATGAAGTTAGGCTTTAGTAATACATACGTACATATGTCTGTTTGTACAATTGAGTGCATGCATATACATACATATGTACATACATAAAGAAAAAAGGGGAACAATTATTTTACAGGTGTACATATGTATACAAGTAAATATGATTGCATGTCAGCATGTGCGCTGGAACGTTAAGTCGCTGAGAGTGCATCGAATGAGATGATGTATTAGCAAGCGGTAAATCGAATGTATATATGTAAAAATGTACTGCAGGTGTTCTCAATCTATAACAAGTGCAGTGACTCCCAATCCGTGACCCAACACATCGCTTACGCAAGTTTGACAAATTTATTATTACCTTATTTATTTAATATTATATAATATTTTATATATTTTTTTTAATGGGTGGAAACGAATCTAAAATAAAAAAAATCCAAACGCCAATGTTGTGAATTCTATTGAGGTAATTGACCACAGTCAGGCACTAGACACTATTAAGCTCATGCTTTTAGTCATAACGATTTGTACTCGTCTTAGCCTGTTTTTAAGTATTTACTCAGTTCATAACAAATTTTTGAAAAAAAAGATAACAGAGCCGTTCCGATAAGGATAAGGTGTAGATAAATTAGATTTTTTCTTTTGCCCCTACTTCCTTTTCAATGGGTAAATGGGAAGAAATTTTCAAAACACAGACGAAAGGACAATAGCAGAAAATCCTACAAGTGCTACAAGAATAGAACAATAAAAACAGAAACAGTAGTAAAGCATTTAACAATAATATTAGTCATTTAATAGATTAGGTAAGGCAATACGTAATGTAAATCGCCAAATCACCAGCGGTCACGAAATAGAAGCACAACAAATATTTTCTAGTGTTAGGGACAAATTGGTATCCTCACTAGCCAGGTGCAACATAGAGGTGATAGTACCAACCACATTTGAACAGGATATACAAATTTACTTTAGCACCTTCTCCTTCCCACCTAGAAGAAGGACAAGAGGAAATCGAAGGTAAGAAAATAATTTACCAAACCACACAAAATTCAAAATGGCATAGACAACAATAGAATTCATTAAGACAGCTTCGTCAATCCTACCTGAGTTTGACGGTAAGCCAAAGAACCTACATAGTTTTTTAGATGCTCTTGACATCCTGGAACAAATCAAGGATAGTCATGAAGCCATAGCAATTTCAATGATAAAAACCAAGCTAAAAGGTACTGCAAGAAACTTTATAGGGAACGAAAACTCAATCCGAGAGATAAAACAAAAATTAAAATCGACTGTTAAAGGTGAATCAGTAGAAGTTTTGACAGCAAAACTGCTGAACATACAACAACGCAGTAAAACAGCTAACCAATATACAGTGCTATCTGGGCGGAGTGAACTAATTAATGCAAGACCAGTTTATAGAAAACAGATGGTTCACTATATCTAGATTGAGTTTTTTGTTCTCTAAAATCAATTTTATTGCATTAAAAATTAGTTAGATATTAAGAATGAAAGAAAGTTATTAAAACCGTCTGTTTTTTGCGTCCAATCAGCGATTTTTGTATTGCTTTGTCTCGAAGGCTCTGCAATGCCAAAATGCTTGAAAAATTTGTAGTATTGACCCATTCAATGCATTTGTCAAAAACTTTGATAGCTTCAGCAGCTGTCATTTGATTCCCGACTGCCTGATTGTTCATCTTCAGATGAGACAATCGTTTCGACATATTCATTACAAATTGTCTCATTGCCCTCCACTGAATTTCATTTTTTAATGTCGTCATGCGTATATTTATATTACCTTACGAAAATACGAGCCCGCAACAGATCCTGTATCTCATGAACAGCTTCTTATCTTTCATGCAACAATTTTTGCCGGAGTAAAGATTATGGCATGCCTTCGTCATCACTCAATGGAATCCAAAACCGGTTGCCCACAATTTGTTATAACGCTCGCATTTAGTTTATCCCAAGCAAGCTTTAAAAGGCGCAGTATTTTCCCACTGCTAATGCCAACACATGTTTCCTGTTGTTGTTGTTGTCACTTCCCCCCAGACTTCGTCCGTCAGTTCATATAGATGCCTTCTGACGTGCCGTGACGAGGGTTCTTCCGCAAGCAGTTTTCTGTTCGGGTGTCTAGCATGGTGACACCCTACTAGGAATTGCTTGCAGAGCATTGTGTTATGCTCCTTAATCAGGAGCATATGGGCATCCTGTCGCTGTCTGAGTGCCGTGTTTTGGCATGTCTGCAGCTTCATCCAGTGCGTTTTCCTAGTCCCCGGCAACCACACAGGCGCTGCATAGTTGAGAACCGTCCTGCCAATCGCCTTGTACGTTGCCAACAACGTTTATTTGTCTTTGCCCCAGGTACTGATGGCTAGCGACTTGAGGATCTTGTTGCGGCTTTGTACTTTATTGACAATTGCGGTTGTATGCGCCTAGAAGGAGAGCAAACTTTCGAAGGTTACTCTGAGGATCTTCGGGTTATTCGCCGTCGGAATTGATTCGTCATCGACGAGAATACCCAGGTTAAGGCCACGAGTTATCTGTGTGTTTATGGCGTCAAGTGCTGTTGTTGTGTTGTGCACTTTACGGAACCCATGCTGATGCCTCGCTGGGGTCAGGTGATTTATGTAGTACGGGAGTAGAAGCGCCTCTAGTGTCTTCGCTACCGGGGAAAGGAGAATTATCGGGCGGGAAAACTCTCCTTTGTTGGACGGTTTCCCCGGTTTAAGCAGTGGAACCACTCTCCCATTTTCCAAATGTATGGTGCGATGAGAGTGGCCAGTAGTAGTCCACTCCCGCAGGACCCAAATTTTTCAGCATCATCATGCTAATTTCGTCGTGTTCAATGGCTTTGGAGACTTTCGCCTGCCCGATGGCTATCCTTACCTCGTCGCTGGTGAAACAAACAGGCGCACTTGGTGTTGGCAGTTTGTGCTGCCTTCTGGTCACTCGACGTTTGGCTTTGTCAGCCGGAGGATGCAGTATGAACTGTCGGCTAAAATAGTTCACGGTTGACCAAAACTTGCTCCCACCAGGGGTGAAGTTACAGGTCTTCAGATGGTCTACCCACTTCTTCCGCTTATGTTCCTGATACGGGGATTTACATGATCAGCATGGCGATGGTTGTCACGGTCATCGGCTGGGACAGCCGCTTCAGCAGGAAAATTCGGACGGGAGTACGAAATGCATCCTGCTGGAATGAAGAGGGCTGCAACAACAGTGACAACCCATCAGAATTTACGCTCACCAACGTGAACGTCGGTTGGGTAGGGCAAACACAATCACGTGAATGCGGTCTACAACAAAAAGTGAAATTTTTTGTCAAACATATACGAGCATACACCTGATTTCCCAATTCGGGATTACTCTTTTTGTTATAAATTTGTCATTACAGTTTTGAATTTTGATGGAATTGGTTTTAAATGTTGTTCACTGTACAAATACTCAATTCTTAAAGCTAAATCGTTGACGCTGCATTTATATTCACATTTAGTCACGTACATGCATTCGTTCCCACGTTTGTACATTTGCTGCTGCAGCTATTGTTGCTGGTGTCAAGTGGCACCTTCCACTACATATGTTAACTTGTACATTTGCTGCTGCTGCTATTGTTGCTGGTGTCAAATGGCACCTTCCACTACATATATTAACTACCCTCCCCCTCAAATGTGGTTGCTCTCAGCCACAATTGCTTCCAAGAGGGCTCTAATATCTTCTCTGCTTTTGGCAATGTTCATCGTTGACAAACTATGTTGAGGCTGGTCAGTGCCGGTTTTTATTTTGATAATTCTGGGCTTTAACTTCATATACAATACTACTATTATGATTGCTGTGAGTATTGCAATTACGCCATGCCACATCCATTTGCTATTTTCAAGAACGACTTTTATCTCTTCCATTCGCTCTTTATTTCGAATATGCAGTTTATGAAGGAATGGCAATGATAGTTGTTTTTGTTGACTTGTATCATTTGAAATAGTTTTCTTAGGAGCTAGGAGCTCAATAATATCGATCTGATGATGTGCTTTGAATTTCTCTCCATTTATCGTAAGAGATTTTTCAAATGTAATTAATAGGGTTCCATTAGCTCTAATCATTTCTCCATTTTTTTCAATGTCTAGCTAACTGTTGCGTGCGATGATTATCCGTCTCTAATTACTTCAATATCTTCTAAGTGGTCCGCAGCCGTAGTGGGACAATTTGCTGTATGGTTGTTTAGAAGTTGTAAAAGGCAGACATCTTGCATATTAATACTACAATAGCACTGTGGAACAAATTCAGGTTAGCAAAAGTTAGGTCGATTCTGAGAGTGAGGGGTGAAAATAGAGGCTAAATTAGAAGACCCGTATCGCGGCGTTTGTTTATGTTAGTTCGAAAAATTGATTTAGAAAATTTTTGTAGTGCTTATGAAGCAAAATGTTGGAAATTGTTTTTTCATGTTTTTTGAAGATGTTTTCCACAAAACTAAGTCTTTTTTGCTTTCTGTTTGATCTATAATATGCTTCTCAGTTTCTTCAATAAATTGCATTTGAAAAGAAAACAATCATAATACAAAACTTGTGTTTTCCAGCTTAATATTAATTTACTTCTCATTTCTTATGTACCACCTTTTTCAGTGTTGGTTTTGAAGAAACATTGAAGAAGAAATTATAAAAATATGGAAAAAAATATAATTGTGAAATGTTAGTTATGAAAAGTTTAAGGTAAAAAAATTAAATTAATTAAATTAATGATTTGGCCAGTTGCCGTTTAGCAGGCGGCTGTGGATCAACATCACTGCTTTCTCTACACTGAGGGAAATAATGCATAATAAAAATTAATACTTTATATTTGATTATCGTTTAAAAATGTTCGTATTTAAAAATAATATTTACATACAAAATTTATTACGCACGTATTTAACTGTTCACATCTGAGTACATATGTATATGTAAGTGTACATACGCACCCCAATCATGCAGAGCGCAGCTTTAAGAGCGCTGACAACACACACATACATACATACATGTTTATCCGTACAAATCGCGTGCTGTGGTGTTGATGGATATTCAACATTTGAAAGCGAATTTATATGCCTGGGTGTAGCTGAGTGCGCAAAGATGCTTGCCACAAGTTGTTGATATCAGGAGATGGTCGGGTTCGAATTCCACAGCAGGCAACATGCAAATAATTTTTTTTTAGTTTTTGTCTTAATTATTCACTTCACGGATGCTTTTTCAGTACGAACGCCATCATTTTAATATGCGCGTAATTGAATTGAATATTTACCAATATACAGTACTTTCGTTGACGTTTATAGTAAGATCAATTACGTTTCTATTTGATTTTAATATTTTTTTCCCTCAGTGTAATATCTTGGTCATCGTCATCATCATCAGAAAGGTCGATAATTTCGTCCAACAGATATTTTGGAATTTCATCTTTGTCTTCCCCTTCTTCCTCTTTTTCCTTGTCTTTCTCTTCTTCAAAGGTGTTTTTATACCACCAACAAATTTCAGCGAGTATTGCATCCGGAGATTTCTTTCCTCTGTACCTGAAACGAAAATAGTTTTCCATCGTTAACAAGTTTAAATTGTGCACTCTGACAAAAATATTAGAAACATCTAGGAATTCAAAATATGCACACTCTATAGTTACCTTATTTCAAATGGAAGCGCAGTTTGGTGATAACGTTCGCCTTGCTCATCAGATTCAGTTGGCAACTGTTGAGCGAGTTGATCAAGATGTTGATGCAAGAGATGAATTTTGTACGACATATTAACTCCAATTTCTTCGAAAGACAACTACAGGCAATCTGTTGCAAACATTGGTACATAAGAAATGAGAAGTAAATTTATATTATGCTGGAAAACGCAAGTTTTGTATTATGATTGTTTTCTTTTCAAATAAAATTTATTGAAGAAACTGAGAAGCATATTATAGATCAAACAGAAAGCAAAAAATACTTAGTTTTGTGGAAAATANTACATACATACATGTTTATCCGTACAAATCGCGTGCTGTGGTGTTGATGGATATTCAACATTTGAAAGCGAATTTATATGCCTGGGTGTAGCTGAGTGCGCAAAGATGCTTGCCACAAGTTGTTGATATCAGGAGATGGTCGGGTTCGAATTCCACAGCAGGCAACATGCAAATAATTTTTTTTTAGTTTTTGTCTTAATTATTCACTTCACGGATGCTTTTTCAGTACGAACGCCATCATTTTAATATGCGCGTAATTGAATTGAATATTTACCAATATACAGTACTTTCGTTGACGTTTATAGTAAGATCAATTACGTTTCTATTTGATTTTAATATTTTTTTCCCTCAGTGTNATCCAACATTTTGCTTCATAAGCACTACAAACATTTTCCAAATCAATTTATTTTAATTTTTTAATTGTAATTGTTGCACAGGTCTAGCAATAATGTGGCTTTAACAGATTGAAAAAATATCAATTAGTCGACCAGTTATAGCCAAAAAACCATATAAACAATATACTGAAAATCGGCATTTGACTGCAAAGTTCGAAGGTCGATAAAAAAAAAAAAACGAACTAACATAAACAACCCCTCACTCTCAGAATCGACCTAACTTTTGCTAACCTGAATTTGTTCCACAGTGTAGTTATATCCTACAGATTTTCTGCAATTTTTTAATGGATATTGGTTTCCCTTACAATTAGCAGTTAAATTATTCTTTAAATACAACATTTTGTTATTTTGAGCCACAGGGCTTATTTGATATAATTTGCAAATTTTTGTTATTTGAGGAATTTTTACAAGATAAATCAGTGCATCGTTTTGGTAATACATTTTTACATCTGAAATTGTAATAATATCGGACATGGGTACAAGTGTGTTTTCCTTAAATTCTATCAAACTGATTTCTTCTGTATTTAAAATTAGTGGGTTTACAATATTATATTTTGCTAAGGCTACACCATACAACATGTGCTTTAAATTATCAATAACTATTCTATTTCTTCGTGCCATGAGTAGAGTGACCACTTCATAATCAATTGCATTTCTAGTATTGATATTGTTGAATCTGTCTGTTATTTCATCAATTTTTTCTTGAATTTCTTTGTTTATTTCTCTTTGTCTATTTCCAGCCCTTATAATTTCATTTTCCGTGGCTGTCAAGATTTGTAAGTCTTGATGGTCGGGGACTCCAGCCACAAATTTAAGAGCAGACCGCAGGAAATCGATGGCACGTCGAGTTCTACCGGGTCTCCTGAGCATGCGAACTAAGTCGTCCATCTCGTCCAAGTCCTGTTGTAGTAGTTCTTTTTGTTTTTCATTTTTAAGAGCTGCTATTATATTTATGTTGTCCACAAATCCTTCTTCTATGACTGTATGTCTGGGAAATAATACTCGGCCAATATTTGTTTACAATTTTCATTGCTTTCTAACTGGTCATTTTTATTGAAGGTATCCTGCACGAGTTTGCTAGTGTACCTCATTTTGACTCCTGGAAATGCGTTTACCAGATCGTTTTGAATCATTCCTAAAGTTTCTAAACTGCAATGAATGCCATTCAANCATCGTTAACAAGTTTAAATTGTGCACTCTGACAAAAATATTAGAAACATCTAGGAATTCAAAATATGCACACTCTATAGTTACCTTATTTCAAATGGAAGCGCAGTTTGGNGCTTTAATTTGCTTACGATCCGAAGTAAGTGAATGTTGAATGGAGATTTGGTTCTTAAAGCAGTTTATAGGATTGGTTACAGAGGGAATAATATTTGTGGATGACTGTTCGCTATGAGAGTAGTTGCGTGTATATATTGACGTGACAGCGCGTCATCAAATTTGTTTTCTAATCCTGGCTTATAATAGAATTTCGGAGAATATTCTTCAATAAAACTCCTCCATCTTTTAAGTTTTGTATTTGGGTTTTTTTCGGACATCACGAAAATTAACGGCTGATGGTCCGTATAAATATGAATATTCGGAGCCCCATATAAATAGTTTCTTAGGCTTTGCAAAGCCCAAACTATTGCTAGCATTTCTAGTTCATTTGTTGCATAGTTTTGTTCGGTTTTACTTAAAGTTCATGAAACCATCGTTATTGGCCGTCCCTTTTGCGATAAAACGGCTCCGATTGCATAAGCAGATTTATCCGTTGTTAACTCAAAGGGTTTCCTAAAATCGGGATATAAAAGTAACACGTCTTCTAATGCTAATATAGATTTAATTCTATTAAATGCACTTATCGCTTCAGCGTTTAGCTGAAGTTTTATATACTTAGACTTCCTGGCTGATACGTGCCCGTTTTCGCCACTAAGATATTTTGTTAGAGGTTTGGCAATTGCCGCATAACCTTTTACAAATCTCCTGTAATACCCCGCCAGTCCTAGAAAAGACCTCAGGCTACGAAGAGATTTTGGTATTTCATAGTTAACTACATCTTTAATTTTGTTAGGACATGTCTTAATTCCATCACTGGATACCCTAAAGCGTAAAAATTCTACTTCGGTGTGAAAAAATTTTGACTTTTCAGGTGCTACTCGCATATTTGCTTGCAAGAGTTTTGTCAGTATTCTCTTTACATCTGTTGTATGCTCTTCTTTTGACTTGGAAAAGATTATTACGTCATCTATGTACACATGACAACACTTTCCTATTTCCTCTCGCAGCATGTCATCTATCACCCTTCGAAATCCCTGCAGTGAAAAGCCAAACCAGTCAGAAAAAATACTAGTTCATAACTAGTATGTGCCTACCAGTTCGACAATTTCGAAGAACTTAGGCGATCAGCGACATCTGCCTTTGAATTACCAAAGCCAAAAATAAAACGCAATTAATTGCTTTTCTTACAAATCTCGGCTGTGGCGTCACGTGAAGACTACTGGTTCTGGTTCTGAAATCGCAGGTTCGAGGCCGTTTGGAGGTGGTTCAGATTTCTAAAGTTAAATAAATGTAAGTAAAAATAATTTATTCAATTTATAAATAAATAACAAATTTGAAAACCTAATTGCATTGCAAAAAAACATTTAGGAAGAAATGCTTGTGCCATAAAAAACAAAGAAATTAAACAAAAATATTTTTTGATTAAATTTAAAAATTACAATAAACAGCCTAAACAAAAAAATAAATTTATAAAAAATAAAAATAAAATAAAAAATTGAAAATTAAAAAAATTTTCCCTGCGCCAGGATTTGAACCTGGGACCTCAGGCTTACCACGCGAGTGCTTTGCTCTGTCGGCCATTGTGACTGCTGGAGCGTCGCGAGCAAAAAGGCACACTTATGCTTTTCACGGGACATGAATTGGCAGACTATCTCATAAACTGGTATGATGCTACTGGTATTTATACTAGTAGATGCTGATGCATAGCCTGACAATTGACATCTCGTAGGACATCGCAATGTTAAAAATACCAGTCGCTAACATTGAAAAAGGATAGAACGTGAACTAGTTCGGCTGAAACGCAAACCGGTAGGATTCTAGTTCACAACTAGTAGCTTTCCCTGCAGGGATATGCTTGGTCCATTTTTCAGGCCAACCGGCAATCTTCGAAACTCATACTTGCCGTTATTGACTGAAAATGTAGTCGTTCCCCTGTCACATTCTTCTAACAATATTTGGTGAAATCCTGCTTTCAAGTCAACTGTAGTATAATATTTGGCTTGCCACAAGTTAGATAAGATTATCGAAAAATCAGGTATTGGGTAACGATCGGCCACCGCTTTTTCATTCAACTTTCGATAATCAAAAACTAATCTGTATTTCAGAGCATCATCCTCCTTTTCACTCTTCTGTGAAACCACCAATACTGGAGCATTATAGGGAGATCGCGACGGCTGAATACCGTCACTCAATAATTTTTTAATTTCTTCATTGACAAATGGTACTGCGGCCATATTATATGGCCGTGGCTTTGAGTATACCGGCCCTTTATCAAGAGTCCGTATAGTAGCTTTAATGTTTGTGTTAAAGGTAAGTTTCTGATCGGGCTGTGCAAATACTTGCATTACTTCTCTAATCATATCCTCAAACTTACTCTTGAGTCTTGTAGGGACGGATTCTAGATTTATATCGATATTATTCACCTGTTCACATTCATGAAGTTCTATCGGTTCAGTACCTTCTTTAAATATTAGAAGAGACTGTCTTGTATCGATAGTTGATTCTATTTGCGTGAGAAAGTCACACCTTATAATAGCATCAAAAGTTTTTAATGCTGGGAGTATGAAAAAATCAGAAATCTTACCAAATAATTGTATTTTGTTAAATCCGTTAACAGCTCTAGCTAAGAACGGGTTATCTGTTTTTTGATATTTTTTAAGTCGGAACGTTTTTTTAAGTAATTTTTGCAGTACCAGCATCAAGAAGTATATTTAACGTTTCACCGTTGTTTAGTTTCTTCCTGACATATGGCAATGCCGAACTTACCCTAAAAAATTAATCTCATCAGCATATTCCGGATTGTCGGATGGATCTTCGTGTTGTTGCTGCGCCACATTTATGCGTTGTACTTTTACGGTTGACTGCCTGTCTGATTCTCGCTGCCTCTTTGTTGTGTAACTAAGAGACTTCGCTAATTGTGTCCTGTTGGACGGGACCTGTGTTTGTGGTGCAGAATTGAAGCGGTATTTAGAAGAAGTTGAATCTATGTCCATAGGAGTTGGTTTGTTATGTTCACTACTATTTGGAACATACTTTTCACGCATATCTTTTCTATATCGCGGATTTGTGCGCACTTGAACCGTTCTAGCTTTTTCCTGTTCTGCATCAAAAACTCTAGCGAATTCATACCTTTTCTGATTCGCCTCCAACTCCTGTGCCTTAGCTAAAGCTGAAGGCAAACTGAAAACAGAATATCACACCACGGTTTTCTTAAACCAGAAATAAATACGCGCCATGCATCCTTGCGGTATTTTTCGGCTAAGGCGTTTACTAGCGGTACGTTTCCCGAAAACTCCATGGTGACTTTGCTTATTATCAGCGTCAGACTCTTTTTCCAGTTCATCATAAAACTCAGAAATAGTCTTGCGCCCCTGCCGCAAAACACTCATTTTCTAATATATGCAGTGGTCTTTTGTCAGCGTAGGTATGGTCTAGACGTGCAATTATTGCATCAAAGTTTAATACTGTATTAAATGATGCAAGTACCAAATTCGCTGACCCGACTATTTTGTTCCGCATGATAGCTATCGCCTGAAAATGGCGTACAGTCCCTTCGTATCGCCTAAATAAGCTTATTGCCGTGTGAGCGGCTTGACGCCGTGAAACATATTTAGCCTGTTCACCAGAAAATTCAGGCAGCGATTTGATAATGTCCAATGATATTGGACACACTGCGTCTGGGTTATTCACCTCAATAGGTTGGTAAGCAACGATTTTGGGGGGCCTTTAGTTGCAATGTATTTACTAGTCCCGTCAACTCGTCTACTTTTCCCATTAACCTGTTTGACTGTTCATGCGATTGCATAATTGATGCCATCCTACTCATTACGGCCGTGCATGCCGTTTCTACAGCCATTTGTACTGTTGCTGCGATTTGTTCAGTCATTTTGTTACCAACTGTTTTTTTTCACTTACCTTAAATCCAAAAAAAAAATTGATATAACTCACTTAACTTATACTGCAATTTAAATTTTCGAAGCAGTGTTTTACTTGTTCACAATGTTTTCTTAAATATAATGCACTGACTTATCCTAAAATGAAATACATTGAATAAATTACTGCTCTCTGCCGCTTACTTCCAAAATTATCCTGTGGGTATTTCTTGAATCACCGGCTACTGCTTGTACCCTTTTCTCTATAACAATTTTATGTCCTGTGGGTATTTGTTTGTTCTACTGCTGATCCGTTTTCTCTATGAGAATATATGCGGATTTCCCGTGTGGGTGCCAGATGTTTTGGTTGTCAAATCACGACTGGTGTTCGTAGCAGAGCTGAGTCACTTGTTCCTTACCTCGGGTGGGGGGTAACAAGTAACGGTCAGCAATGCGCGAACTACAAATACTCTTATTTTAAAATTCTCTACCCCTTACCACTGGTGGGGGGAAGTAGAGTTTAATAAAATAAGAGGTTAGTACTTTCAATATTAATAATTTTACCCCTTACCGCTGGTGGGGGGAAGTAAAACCTTAATAAAGAAAGAAGAAGACAGATAGTTAGATGCTTTACCCCTTACCTCTGGTGGGGGGAAGTAAAGCATAAAATATAAAAGAAAGAAAAGAAGCGTGTTATTGAGAGTCTTTACGAATCTGAATAATTTATTCAACATTTTTCTTTTATATACAATTTTCTAACTCTATTTCCTTAACTAATTATATATGTATGTGTGTGTATATGTACATGTGCATGTATGTATGTATATTTACATAAGATTACCAACCAATGCCTTGGTCTTCTAATTATATTTTTATTGCTTGCATGTGCATCGGCTATATACATGCAAAGCCTATTATCTAATGCATTTTCTAATGCATGCATAGGTATGTGTGTATATATATTTGTATGCAAGAGATAAACGCATTGATCTCTTATTTCAGTATGTATTACAATTTATGTGATTTTAAATTTATGTTATGATAAGCAGCAATCTTCGTACTCAGGCAACAAGATCGCAGAGAATTTCGATTGCTTTGCTTATCATACATTTGACAGAGTAGTGGACTGTATACATATACGTAAATATTTTCTGTATGTAAATAAGTATGTTTTGTTTCTTGCATTGCATGTGCAGACAAAACGATCCTTTTCTAAGTTCATATGGATGAGTATATGTTATTGTCTAAGTAGGTACATACATATGCACGTATTTTTTATGTTAAATTTTATTACCCTGGCAGATATGTACTCATGTTCAAAGATGTTTGAACAACTGGCTTTATTCGAATATTCATATTCTAATCTACCTATGCTATTTCTTAATTCTATTTCTTATTTTCGAATTTCTTAAAGCTAAATTGTTGACGCTGCATTTGTATTCACATTTAGTCACGTACATGCATTCGTTCCCACGTTTGTACATTTGCTGCTGCTGCTATTGTTGCTGGTGTCAAGTGGCACATTCCACTACATATGTTAACTTACATACAAGAATGATAGAATACAAGATTGCGCCGTCCTGGCCGTTGACATTTGTGTACCACAAGTAAACAAAGAATAAGCGAAAAGAAGAACGAGTNGTACACATCTATCGGATTAACTCCACATTTAGCAACAAAATACGCTACACAATCAGCTGTAAAGGCCATGTGTAAGAATTGCTCTAACGACAAGGTAAAAATGATACTGCAAGCAGAAACGTTCACATCCANGGTTAACTTGTAAACTTGCAAAATTTTCATGTTCACTCTTTCGAGGTGTTCGTAGCATCGGGTGTTCACTCCAGACAGATAACACTGTACTGGTGAAATAGAAAAACTCACAAAATCATTAGAAGGAGCGTACATATCTATCGGATTAACTCCACATTTAGCAACAAAATACGCTACACAATCAGCTGTAAAGGCCATGTGTAAGAATTTCTCTAACGACAAGGTAAAAATGATACTGCAAGCAGAAACGTTCACATCCATGAACGAGGCTATATTAAAATTTAAAAACTGTTGTATCGAAGTAACGGGTAGCTCAAATTCAGTTTTGCACATACGCCAACAAGGCTACTACCGTGGTATCTTCCGTGGAGGGTTACCAAGGTAACGGCTATAGAAGTTATCAAGGTAATAGATTCAGGACACCGCCTCGATAGAACAATAATTCAAGACAAAATAATCACTTTCAAAACAGGAATAGAAATTTNATGAACGAGGCTATATTAAAATTTAAAAACTGTTGTATCGAAGTAACGGGTAGCTCAAATTCAGTTTTGCACATACGCCAACAAGGCTACTACCGTGGTATCTTCCGTGGAGGGTTACCAAGGTAACGGCTATAGAAGTTATCAAGGTAATAGATTCAGGACACCGCCTCGATAGAACAATAATTCAAGACAAAATAATCACTTTCAAAACAGGAATAGAAATTTTAATAATCAATCGCGAACAACTAGTAGCAGTGATACTCGCAATGTCCGTAATTACAACCAGCAGGAAAACCAGCAAACTCCACTTCAACAAAACAAAACAGATAACAAAAAAGTGCGTGTACTTAACGTTCACCTAAATATCATATCTTCCAAAACTTCTTTAAATAATCCAATTTCAACTCCCTTGACGCAGGAGCAGACATATAAATTATTTAAAGGGTCAAATTGATAGTAATATTACAATTAATAATTCACAAATAACAGATTTGAAGGGCATTGGTCAAAGAATAACAAGCACTCTAGGTACAGTTAAAGCAGATTTAAAAGGAGATGATCTTTTAATTAGACACGAATTTCACATAGTAGAGGAAAATTTTCCAATCCCATGCGATGGAATTCTAGGGTTAAACTTTATAAGGAAATATAATTGCATTTTAGATTATCGAAAAGATAAAGATTGATTAATATTGAGACCTTACGACTTCCCAGAAAATATAATAATTCAAATGACAAATAAACCAACTATCAATACAATCACTAATCCAGATAGATCAGAAGTAATTCGACAAATTAACATAAAAACTGACAATTCTGAACTTTTTATTCCCCATCAAAAATTAACAGAAGGCATTTTTATTGCTAACACCATAGCAAATAAATATCAAACTTTTGTTAGAATCATAAACACCGGAGACAAAAACTCAGTTATTCAAAATTACGATGTAAAAACAGAAAATTTAAATACTACGTACTAATTAAAAACACTTCAGAAAATAAAGACAATAGTAAGGAAAAATTGGAAAGACTAAATAAGCACTTTCCACAATTTGCTATCCAACAATTGAATTCATTGTGCTCAGAATACATAGACATATTTGCATTAGAAACAGAACCTATTACTGCCAACAATTTTTATAAACCAAAACTACATATGAAAGATGAAAAACCAGTTTATGTAAAAAATTACAGATTATCCAAGGCTCATAAGGATGAAATAAATAAACAAGTAAGTAAATTAATTCAAGATGACATAATAGAACCATCTATGTCAGAATACAATAGCCCAATCCTATTAGTACCTAAAAAATCACTACCAGGAAACAAAGATAAAAGATGGAGATTAGTAATTGATTACAGAGCCGTAAATAAAAAATTAACTGCAGATAAATTCCCACTTCCAAGAATTGATGATATCCTACACTGAGAAACAAAAAACGCGTTGTAATAATTGAAATTTTTTATTTGATTACCGTTTAAAAATGTTCGTATTTAAATCAAGTGGAAATTTAATATTTTCATTATACATTAGGGCGGGTCGAAAATCTAATTTTTCTCAAATCCCTTGGTAATAGTGAAAATATATTGTATCATGAAGTCAACGACAAACCTGCAAACTATTAGTCTTTTATTTTAGTTATAAGAGCCCGCGCATCGACCGCCGAGTGACTCACAGCACACTTGTCGAATAAGACCAATTCTTGTTAAAAATTCTGGGTTGAACAAAAAGGTATGGTGCTTATTATTAGATAATGAATCCGTTAACGCAAAAGATAAAGTCAAATATCATTTCTCGCAGCCCTTTAGCTTATCGGTGATCTCAAACTTGTCTTTTTTCAATAAAATTTTAATCATTCTCTTGATAATTGCACTGGCCTATAGTCGAAAGATGTAAAGAACAAAATTAATATTGCTGGCGTGCATTTAGGTCGCTGGTTCTAAATATTCGAATCTCTTTTTATACCCGAGAGCATTTGTGCACAAGGGTATTATAACTTTGTTCACATAACGGTTGTTTGTAACAGGCGGTTTGTAAGCGGTGACTGTCTGTCCGTCCGTCCGTCCGTCTGTGCACACGATAACTCGAGTAAAACTTGAGATATCTTAACGAAACTTGGTACGTGCACTTCTTCCTGACGTAGGACGGATGGTATTGAAAACGGGCAAAATCGGACAATAACCACGCCTACCTCCCATATAACGGGAATTTTCAGAAGTACGAAAACTGCGATATTTTAGTAACTACTGGAGATTATTCAGTCAAAATTGATATTTACAATAAACTTTATACGAAAAATAAGAATATTATAAATTTTTGGAAAATGGGCGTAGCCACGCCCATTTATGGTTATATGTGTATATCTTGGTAACCGCTGCACCTATTTTTTCCAAACTTTCCACAGTTGTTAGCCTTGCTACATCATACCACATTGCCGAAAATTTTTGAAATCAGACATAACCACGCCCACATCCCATATAACGGTAATTTGGAGAAATAAGAAATCTTCGATAAATCAGTAAATATTGAAGCTAATTTATTCAAAATTGATGNCAGTTGTTAGCCTTGCTACATCATACCACATTGCCGAAAATTTTTGAAATCAGACATAACCACGCCCACATCCCATATAACGGTAATTTGGAGAAATAAGAAATCTTCGATAAATCAGTAAATATCAAAGCTAATTTATTCAAAATAGATGCTTGCAACAGTTCTTTACCAAGAAATATGCTTATGATAAAATTTTGGAAAATGGGCGTGGCACCGCCCACTTATGATCACATATAAGTATATCGGTAACCGTTCTACCAATTTGTACCAAACTCGGT
>NW_016157114.1:98820-150880 GCF_001687245.7 Rhagoletis zephyria | reverse complement strand
TTCTTTACCAAGAAATATGCTTATGATAAAATTTTGGAAAATGGGCGTGGCACCGCCCACTTATGATCACATATATGTATCTCGGTAACCGTTCTACCAACTTGTACCAAACTTGGTATTGTTATTGTGCTTGCCACATAAAAGCAAAACGTTGAAACGTTGATTAAAATTGAGGACGCTTTTCATATAGCGGTAAATTTCAGAAATTCTTGAAACTTCCATATTTCGAAATTTAAGGACCGCTTACCATGTAGCGGTAGCTTTCGAAAAGGTGAAAATCATATATTTAAAACTTGCGCCGGGTATTGAATGTTCGGCTCCGCCCGAACTTAGACTTTCTTGCTTGTTAATATTAGCTACAGTTTGCGTATTTTTGCACATTTAGGAACAATTTCGGTAGCTCTAATAGAAAAGCCATTATTTTCCATTATCGTGGAAAAATTTTGTTTATGCAAATGAGTATGGAAACACTGAACAGGCACAACTTCTGGTAACACTAATTAGTTTACTTATGTTTATGCATACAATATAAAAATTGGAAATATAGAAAAATGACGAGTTTAAATAGCGGCAAATCAGCTGCACTTGATAGTAGTTGGTTGAATAAGGAAAATGAATTAGCAACAAGAGTTTACGGGATGTACATAGCTCAGTGGTTAACGCTTCTGACTTTGAACATCGAATTCGCAGGTTCGATCCCTGCTGAAGTCTAGAAAAAGAAGTCTGATGAGGAGATGTGGTGATCTCCGAAATAGTGCTATAACTTCTACCGCTTAGACTTTGTTGCTTTTTCAATTTTTCCTAATAAACAATCGTGGTACAAAGCTCAATAAAAATATTAAAAAGACAAAAAATTTTGTTCAACATTTTTTTTCTAATAATCTTTTTATAATCTGAACGATTTTCATCATATTATTATCATAAATCAGTAACAGCAAGTCTCGCCTTCAATTTGGTAAACATTACGTACCGATCGCATAACATTTCCAAATTTATACGAAAAACTTAAGTGGATCTCCAGTTTTTTTCTAAAAAAATTTCTCTTTAATTGTATAAGTAACTTTTAAATGAAAAAACCGGATTACAGAAAAGTGTGCCAGGGAGTGACTTTTTTCGTTCAAGCTGTATGCAAAGCAATTGGAGAGTCGTCAAAAGGATTTCCCAGGATATGTTAAAAACTATTACATTTACCTACAGTCACCTTTCCACAATTAACTAATTATTATATTAATTACTTTCATATAACTGCAAATTTAGAAACCGCGAAAAATGTGCTTCTTCGGTGACTAACGAAACCAGTCGGCACCAATTTTCAAGACTGCATAAATGGACTTAAAATGGGCGTTTCTCACCCTAATTGTATTATGTTTATGTATATAAATACTTATATGCTTGAAACTACTAATAACTTATCAAACGATTCTTAATCTTTGACAATACATGTTTGACTTCATTCACCACGATCTTGAAAACATTAAAACCTTTGAAATAAATCTCCTCTCACTTTTTTGTATTTTTCACTTCGTTGCTGAAGTAATGAAGAATTGAAAATTCATAAGGCAAAATTATATTTTTTGTAAGTTTTATCTTAATATTTTAAAAACTTGTAGACTTATTGAAAAATGATGAATGCACGTGAGGTACTAAATTTAATAAACCTTAATTTGATATATCGTCCTGTTTATAACAATTAACGCAATCCATAGATATTACAAGCCCAAGACTCATTTTCAAAATACATACACTTTGAATTAATTGCGCGGGCTAAAGATATGTTTTAAATTAATTTTTCGTGGCTAATAACAATTGGCTTAGACCTAAGACATCACAATATTAGTATTACAATACGATCAAATGCCTTTTATTTTCCCCCATACAAAATCGACCCAGCCTATTATACATACACTACGTAAAATGGATAATATCCCAGCCAGCAAAATATCGGAAAACGTATCCGAAAATTAAAACAATTTCGTATAAAAACCTGATGTTTCATCTGTTTTCCGCTTCCATTTTCGGACGTTTTTAAGATCAATTCTCCCACTAAAGTGTTCATCCGAAACGTATGTGCAGAAAACTATCGGAAATGGTTCTAAAACGAATGCGCTTTCGGCTGTTTTCCTGAAATTTGTCTGATTCAATTTGTCATTGAAAACGATTTCATTTTGAACTTCACAGAAACTTTTTTATAGTAACTGGAAACCAAACAAAAAACAATTTTGAAGATTCAGCAATTATTTCAATTTGAATAATGTAGCACACTTCCCTGCACACTCAGCTACTGACGAATAAGTATGCATGTTTTCAAATGCTCAGTTTGAACAAATATTTTAAAATTATTGTTTTGATGACATTTTTCGGATACGAAAATTTAACAAAAATGGAAATCGTTTTTTGAACGTTTCCTGATACGAAAAATGTAGGAAAACTGCACTTTCGGCAAAAAGTACGTTTCTCTGCTGGCCGGGATTCTATTCAAATACGCCCGTATTAAAATGAAGCTTTTTTCACTGCCCGAATAGCGTTTTGCACGTCTCGGATGCTTTTTCATATGTATGTAATTAAAAAAGTATATGTATACAAAGCATGCACAGCGGTGATAACATATACACACATATACTTGGTATGACATAATGCACTAATCGCGCGCTATGATGTTGATTCAAGCAACATTTGAAAACACATTTACATGTACGGCTGTAGCTGAGTGTGCAAAGACGCTTGATACAGTTGGTTACTGCCAAAAAGGTCCGGGTTCAATTACCATCAAACAGACGGGACATAGAATTCAATTTTTTTCCCCTTCTTAATTACGAAAAAGCATCTGTGCACTTCACAACGACATATTTTATAACGTACATACTCAAATTTATAACGAGTTGGGTTGGTGCTCTTGCATATGCATATTTTTTTTAATTTAGCACGTTTTTTTTTTCTAAAATTTTTTCCCCTCAGTGTAGATCAATTAGGAAGAGCAAAATATTTCTCATATTTGGATCTAATGACTTTAGCATTCGCAGGTCTTAAACCCTCACAAGCATTTTTATATATGGATGATTTAGTAGTAGTAGCCGGCAGAACTCCATAAGCAAGTGCCCTGCGCTGGCAGAACTCAATAGGCAAGTGCCCTGCGCTGGGCACGGCTGCTGTAAACACAAAAGGGCTTATGGTGTGTGGCAATATTTGCAGTTGCGTTCCACAACCCTATAGTGCACGGTTTGTAATTTTTTAGTAAGAGCGTCAAGGCAGGCGAAACAGTTTTGGCATTTTTGGTACAATCGTACTTTTTTTATACAATTTCGTTCACAATATACTTTCCTAATATGCGAAACTTTTTGGTACAGTTTTATGATTAATACTAAATCATATATTTTGAAAAATCACAGCGGGAAATTTTTGTATTCTCTTTTTGTTTTGACCTTTTCGAATTTGCCTTTATAAGTTTTGAAAAAGTGTTTAAAAAGGCTTAAACGAACTATTATAACAAAGCACAAGGTGTGCTATCAGCTTCCCATTCCTAGGAAAAGTTTTAAAAAATATTTTCGATACTAAATCTTAACACAAAATGTCGAAATCAGCTTCATATAGAAGCAATAACTTCTTTAATTAAAACATGAGATTTTCTTAAATATATTACTACGAAACTCACAAATTGGGCATGATTTGGATATGTATGTTATTATTATTTAATTTTCATTCTTTAACGAAAACTAGGGACAAAACGATACTAGTAAATATAAGTACATACTCGATACTTTTCGTCCGATACCGAGCAATTTTGGTATCGATACTTTTGAACCGAGTACTAAGTAGGTATCGGAAGAAAGTACTTGTATCGAAACCCGATTCAGTGACAATTTTATTCAAGGACTTTTATTTTTTAATCCAATTATTTTTGAATAGTTAAAAATGATTGGCAGATTAGTTGCCAACGAAAAGAAAGTCCTAAAAAGAAAGACCCATTATCATCTAATCTAAGTCCACTTTTTGTCGAAACTCATATTTGGCTATAGGAAGCAAGATAAATTAAAAACGCAATGTCTCCAAAAGGATTAACTAACGTGCTTGTTTTATTTCTTCCCGTTTATATTCAATTTAAGGCAAATTTACTAAGTCCAAAAAAGGCACAGACAATTTGAAAAGCTCACAAAAAATTTTGCAAAATTCTTGAAGGAAATGTTTTGAAAGGTTTTTTCTCTTCTGTAAAATTTCTGCAAATGGACAACTTTTCACTCTAAGCTCTAAGCCATATGAATGCCTGCACTACATTATAACATTGTCCTCCAAAAATTATCAAGATTGTTACTTCTTTCAGAAATATTCCATTGTTACTCTGCAAAAATGCTGTTATAATACAGATAACTTTTATTAATTAGTTAATTTGGATGAAATAAATTATGATTATTCTCTTTGTACAAAATCAATTGTTGGGTTCGCTTACGCTAATTGTTAAGTTGTAATATGTATATCATAAACATAAAGGTTAACGCACTAATGTTTACAAGGGTTAACTTTGCGACTCCAAACAAGAGTTAATACCAATTGATATTTGACATTTTGACTATTCTTTCTCTTCCTTTTTCGTTCTGCTTTGATATAGCTAGCTATTTTTTTGAGTTCTGGTATTTTCGCTCGCTCAAGTTTTGGTTGAGTTTTTACGGCCGCTTTATTCTTTTTCGCTTTTTATACGCGTTTAAGCGCCTTAAATAATTCCGCATAAATACCTATGTATCAAACCTATTAAGTTAAGTAAATCCTAAATAAAGGAAACTGAATTCCGAAGAAACCGCTCTTTTACTTAATCCGCATTGGGCGCTTAGTTTTAGTGCAACTATATATACGCAAGGAATCCGCCGTAACATTTACTGGTCCTTCGCACCTGATAGCTAATATTGCTCGTAATATATGTACATTACACAAATACGTTTGTTCATAAGCAAGAGCATAGTATAGAAAAAATCTAAATTTTTACAAAGTTAGTCGTGCGTCGCCTCTCTGTACAAACATTCGCTTTATCCGCATTCAAAACGTGGTGCTATTTTGCTAAAGGTGACCTTTCAGTGACATTGAAGGACATTCGAACGACTTTGATTTGGCCTCTGCAAACAATTCGCAAAACCAATTTTGACCTACGAAACACAAGGGAAAAGAAAAGTAGCAATGTCAAATTCGGTAAAGTCGCGCGATTCTGCGCTTAAGGCCCCAAGGCAATCAAGCGGTACATGGCAAAGAGCATCGATGATGCATTTACGATGGATGCTGAATCCGTGACAAGTTATCTGCAGCTGTTGAATGAGCAATGGACCCGATTCAGCGCAGCTCAAGATGCAGTGGAAAATTCTTGTGGAGCCGACAACGCGGATTTGGAGGAAAACGTACGAATTCAAGCCGAAACTTGGTACTCTACTGCTTTGGCAAATTTCAACCGGGTACAAAAGTGTCGTACACTACCTCCAAATCAGCCTGAAACCACACCAACAACCATAACTGGCTCTATACGTTTACCGAAGATGGAGCTACCATCATTTTCGGGCGATTCCACCGAATGGGTAGGTTTTTATGACGCGTTCTGCTCGCTTGTTGACACAAGCGCCGCATTGTCGGACGGCCAGAAAATGCATTACTTACGCAGCTGTTTAAAGGGTGATGCATTAAAGATCATTAGCGGCTTCAAGATCAGCGACACTAACTACAAGGAGGCATGGGATCTGTTAAAGTCTCGCTTCAAAATTATGCGAGTCATTGTTGAGGCGCTCTTCAAAGCAATGGCTGACATCCGAAAAGCCGCAAGTGATACTGCCAGTGCTATCAAAGGCACTCTCGACGCATATCAGAAGCATATTCGCGAACTGAAGGCTTTAGGTCGCCCGGTCGAATTCTGGGACGATTGGTTGGTGCACGAGGTGGTAAACAAATTAGCATTTGAGACCAGGAAGCAGTGGGAGCTATCTCTCGTTAGTGACGAGCCCCCAACTTTTGATCAATTAGCAACGCTTTTAGAGGTGAAGAGCCGATCACTATCGATGCTTTCAGCAGCAGCTGCCCCGCCACAAGGAAGTAAGTCGACTACAGCAAGTAGGTCCACCAAGGTTTTCCACGCACTACCGGAACAGAACAGTGTGAGTTGTCCCTATTGCAAGGGAGCTCATAAGATTTACTCATGCGATAAATTCAATCCGCTGGATTCTACCGCTAAATTAAAGTTCGCTAAAGAGGCAAGACTCTGTTTGAATTGTTTGAGCTCGGGTCATTTTAAGTCTCGATGCAATAGTACATCGGTGTGTCGAACCTGTCGCCAACGCCATCACACTCTACTACATATCACTGCAGCCTCCACCAGTGTGGCCACTACCGCTGAAAATATACAACAAGCAGGTTCTAACTACGCCGCCGCAGATACCGCTGCACCTACAATCGATTCTTCGATTGATCCCGCTCGCGGCTCCGTTTCTTCATGCTTAAGTTCTGATGCTGACCCACTACCTGTAAACCAAAGGACCGTTTTGGTTGCTACTGCTCTAGTGAAGGCATAATTGCCAACTTGGTGCTTTAAGCACTAGATTTAGTGCTTTTTGAAAATTAAAACGCCAAAAAAAATTATTTAGTGCCTAGTGCCTTTTTTAGTGCTTTTTTTCTCAACTAAAATTCTTCCGAGATAGGTAAAATATTTAAAGCTGTGGCAGCACTGTATTTATAAGAATCTACAAATATAAATGCACCAAAATATACCCATAATTGATAAAAAGCTGAAGTTACAAACCCATCTTGATGAATTCTATTCGCGTAAGTTAAGTATTTCTTTTTTTCTTTTCTAATTATTTTTACAAATTTTGATTTTTTTACCACCTGAATAAAAAATATAGTTTCTTGGTGCTGAATCCAAATCTGGCCGCACAATTGCTTAGCACTAGAATTTTAGATATCCTAACCTCAAAGTGCCAAAAACACGGTTTCTGGCGATATTTGAGGTTATATAATGAAAACATAAAACTTTTTGCTCATTTCTACTTATGGCATCATTTTCATTTGTTACGATTCGATTTTTCTTTCTCGAGATATACCAGTTTTAATGCGCAGTACTTCGATATTACGTCGTAAGGATGAGTCATTATAGCATGTGTAGAGGCTATTTAATCGTTATGAACGAAAAATTTTGTGTATTGATTTATGAATGTATTCTTGTAAATATTGTTAATTTTTTGCTTTTGTTAATTACAAATTGTTGTGAAAAAAGCATCTTTTGATTAAAAAAAATTTGGTGCTTTTACTGTGATAAAACGCTTTTTTTCCAAGTTTTTGGTGCTTTTTGAAAATCAAAAGTTGGCAACACTGAGTGAAGGTGCGCGATTCCGCCGGTCGTTGGCAACCGGCACGTTTATTGTTCGACTCTGGGTCCCACGCATCGTTTGTAACGGAGTCGTGTGTTCAACGCCTGGGTCTGCCCAGAACGTCGTCTGCAGTAGTCATCACAGGAATTGGGTCATCACAAGGAGGACGAGCTAGAGGCGAGGTTCTACTTTCGCTTTCGTCATATTATTCAGACGAATGTTACACGATAAATGCGCTGATTTTGCCGAAAATTACGGGAGATTTGCCAACGCAAACATTGACTGCGTCGACATGGCCGCACATTCATGGACTATTCTTAGCAGACCCGCAGTTTATGAAGCCTGGTCGCATAGACGTATTGGTCGGCATGGACGTTATGGACCAGCTAGTTTGTCCGGAAATTCGCAAGGGTCAATTGGGTATGCCTATGACGCAGAGAACGGTCTTTGGCTGGACACTCTTTGGTAGAGTGGACGGTCCATTAATGCCGCGTATACAGGCATTACATTGTGATGTACGATTAGAAAGAGCACTTACAAGGTTGTGGGAGTTAGAAGAGACCCCGCACAAAACGCATATGACAGCTGAAGAACGCTTTTGCGAAAAACACTTCGAATCAACGCACCAAAGGTCACCTGATGGCCGTTTTGTTGTCGAGTTGCCGCTGAAACCTGATGTGCCGCTGGGAGATTCTCGAAGCTTTGCTGTTCGTAATCTGTTCCGCATCGAGAGAAAGCTGGCCGGCGACGACGAGCTACGTAGACGTTACATTGAGTTCATGCAAGAACTCATTGATATGAACCATATGGAGCGGGTAACTGAAGCGAAAAGTCGAGCGTACTACATGCCACATCACCCCGTAGTAAAGGAGTCAAGTGTTACGACAAAGCTACGGGATGTCTTCAACGCATCCGCTAAGACTACAACTGGAAACTCACTCAATGATGCACTATTTGTTGGACCGCAGCTGCAACAGGACTTGATTTCGATACTCATGCGCTTAAGAACTCATCGGTATGCAGTAACCGCAGATATCGCGAAGATGTACCGCCAGGTCTGCATATCATCGAATCACGTCAATCTTCAACGAATTGTTTGGCGTACTGATCCATCACTGCCTATCCAAGACTACCGAATGTTACGTGTCACTTATGGAGTAGCAGCTGCATACCATCTGGCCGTTAAATCGTTACAGCAGACTGCAGCATGTTCAGCAAATAAGTGTGAAAAGGCCGCTGCTATCATACTTAGGGATTTTTACATGGACGATCTACTGACGGGAACTTCCTGTAAAGACGAACTTCATTCATTGCAACGAAATATTTCCGAAATTCTCAGCGAGGGTGGATTCGAGCTTCGTAAGTGGGCGTCAAACTGTGTGGAGTTGAAGGACTGTATCTCCAACGCCTCCAAAAACATTTCGCACTACATAGCTGATGGGAAAGACGTTCACGCTTTGGGCCTCATTTGGAATACAGAAGAAGACTGCTTCACGTTCGCAATCAACCTTAAGCAAGGAGGATTGCTCTCTCCAACTACNTTGTATCTCCAACGCCTCAAGAAACATTTCGCACTACATAGCTGATGGGAAAGACGTTCACGCTTTGGGCCTCATTTGGAATACAGAAGCAGACTGCTTCACTTTCGCAATCAACCTTAAGCAAGGAGGATTGCTCTCTCCAACTACAATTAAGTCCAAGATGTGGTTTCAAGACATCTGGCGTGACGGGGTGGACTGGGATGGCCTCATACCCGAGACGATCTCAAAACAGTGGCTTGAACATCGCTCAGAACTACGAAAATTAGAAATTCTAGAGGTTAATCGCTGGCTTGGCTGTGGAACGCTTGGTTCAGTAACCGAACTTCATGTATTTGCTTACGCTTCGGAACGCGCTTATGCTGCCGTCCTGTATGCATGCACCGTTCAAAGCGACGGTCATATCACGGTCGCCCTGATCTCGGCCAAGTCTAAAGTAGCGCCAATAAAGCCAACTACACTGCCTCGTTTGGAGCTTTGTGCAGCGCATCTTGCTTCCAAATTAGTAAAAAGCGTGTTAAATAGTTGGAATGATCTTCGCTATCCGTTGTACGCTTGGACGGATTCAACTATTACCTTGGCATGGCTGCAAGCAAACCCCAGCAAATGGATTACATTTATAGCAAACCACGTCGCTGACATTCAAGAGGTACTACCGCCTGAGTGCTGGAATCACGTCCGCTCCGAACAGAATCCTGCAGACTGCGCGTCAAGGGGTATATCTCCGGCTGATTTGTTGAATCACCAACTGTGGTGGACGGGACCTGATTTCCTGCTGAGCAATAACCAGTTCTGGATGCAAGCCGCAACAAAGCAGCACACTACCGAGGTCGGTATGCGAAACAAGGTTCCCGCTCATGTCGTGACTTCCGTCATTGGCCAATAATAATGCACTATTCATCGTTCTCGAAGTTACGACGCGTCATCGCTTATGTATTAAGATTTTTACGCCATGTTCGAGCTAAAGTTCAACGCACCATTCAAGAGCGATACGGGCCACCAAGCTGCCAGGAGATATTTGAAGCCGAATTACGTTTGATAAGGTATAGCCAACGTTTCTATTTTTCTAAAGAAATATCTTTTTGCAGCGCAAAAAAGCCTCTCCCGCTTCGCAGTAGTCTTTTGCGCTTAGAGCCGTTTCTCGACAAAAACGATGTCTTACGAGTTGGAGGTAGGCTAAAACACGCTGAGGTCGCACCTGATGTAAAGCATCCAATCATCTTGCACAAGAACTGTCCAATAGCAAAGTTAATAATCTCCGACATACATAAGTTTACGTTACACGCTGGGCCTCGTATAATGCTGGTTGTTTTACAACGCCGATATTGGGTCATCCGTGCTCGTAACCTGATTCGCAACGTTTATCACAAATGTGTTAAATGCATATGTTTGAATCGAAATCTTGCTATGCAATCGATGGGAGATCTACCCGCTTCCAGAACCAACTACGCTCGTTGTTTCACTCGCACTGCGGTGGACTTCGCTGGTCCATACATGTACAAGTTTACGCACGGCAGAGGAGCGAAGTCTACTAAGGGTTATATTTGTTCATTTGNTTAAGCGCGTAAAATATCACTTGAAACGTGTTTTGGCCGAAACTTTGTTATCATATGAAGAGTTCAGTATGCTACTGACAGAAGTGGAAGCCTGTGTTAACTCCCGCCCGCTATTTGAGAGCTCGACAACTGCAGGAGATCTCGAAGTTCTAACTCCTGGGCACTTCATAATTGGTGAACCGCTGAAGTCGATCCCAGAGCCGGAGGGTCAAGGGTTCTGGGGTAATCTTCATCAACGATGGCAAGCAATATCGACGATCAGGCAACATTTCTGGCGACGTTGGAGAGATGAATATCTGACAAGTTTACAGCGTCGATCAAAATGGTTTCGACCTACACGTAACTTTAAAGAAGGGGACGTGGTTGCTGTATTCAGTGAGAATACTCCTCCGACGAAACGGGTACTTGCTAGAGTCATCAAATGCCACCCTGGAGCTGACGGACGTGTGAGAGTGGTCACTTTGAAGACACCAAACGGGGAACTAGCTCGACCGATTGTCAAACTGTGCCTTTTGCCGACGAAAGGCGACTTGTTCTACGAAGAAGACTCATAGACTGCGTATGTAGATATGTGTGCGACAGCGCGTTAACCTAAGTATTTTGTATTGTTTGCTAATTTGCTTAATTTCGCCATACTATAATTGTGATTTCTGTATTGAACCTATCAGGATAGTTAAAGGGCGGCGGTATGTTGGGTTCGCTTACGCTAATTGTCAAGTTGTAATATGTATATCATAAACATAAAGGTTAACGCACTAATGTTTACAAGGGTTAACTTTGCGACTCCAAACAAGAGTTAATACCAATTGATATTTGACATTTTGACTATTCTTTCTCTTCCTTTTTCGTTTTGCTTTGATATAGCTAGCTATTTTTTTGAGTTCTGGTATTTTCGCTCGCTCAAGTTCTGGTTGGGTTTTTACGGCCGCTTTATTCTTTTTCGCTTCGATCTCCCGCTTTTTATACGCGTTTAACCGCCTTAAATAATTCCGCATAAATACCTATGTATCAAACCTATTAAGTTAAGTAAATCCTAAATGAAACTGAATTCCGAAGAAACCGCTCTTTTACTTAATCCGCATTGGGCGCTTAGTTTTGGTGCAACTATATATACGCAAGGAATCCGCCGCAACATCAATAGATGAGTATAACAAATAAAATACGTACATAAAAAAGAAGCAAATTCTGTGGGGATTTTATAAAACAACTTATCGGACTTTGCACCTTTTTCTTGTTTTTTGGGGGGCCATCCTAGTAAAACATGTTTTGAAACTTAAAGTTTTTCTTAAAAAGATTAAGTACCATTCTTCTAAAATCAAAAATGATCGTCACATAAGTTATTTTCACAAAAATTCATAGATATGGGATAGCGCTTTTTTAATTATTAATTAATTCTTATATATTCATGTACAAATATCGATATAAGTAGGTATCGATACTTTCTTTCGATGCTACTTCCAAGTACAGGTATCGATACTTCGATGGTATCGTTTTATCCCTAACGAAAACTGTATAAATCCGAGATTAAATCTTTATGCAACATTAAAAAAAACAGAAAATTTTCATGAAAATGTCGAGCTTTTTATTAAAATTTTTGTGAAATATTTTGAGTATGTAGTTTTGTACAGCATTCAATTTTATTATATGTAATAACCTAAACTGGTTTAAAGTAGCTGGGATTTACTATTGATTTTCGGCAATATTTTTAACGATGTCAGTCATTTTCTTCCATATGAAGTATGTTTGACGATTTTTTTATATGGAGAAAATGATTAACACCTTCAACAAAAAAATTAAAAAAATCAACGGTAAGTCGTAGCTACTTTAAACTTGCACTTTGTTGCATTAAAATTGAATGGGCTGCAAAACTGTATACTTAATATATTTATAGGATATTTAATTAAAAAGCTTGAAATATTTAGAAAAGTTTGTTGATTTTTTTAATGTTGCACAAATATTGGATCTTGGATTTATACGGTTTTGGTTAAAGTATAAACTTTTTTATAAACAAATAATTAAAATTAAATAATATTTAGATATATAGTCAAATCTCTTTAATATGTGGGTGTCATAAAATATATATATATTATATTACTATAGCTAGGAATATTGCCATAATATTAAAATTACTAATGAAATGCTATGTCCGGTTTTAGTATCGAATTCAAAGAAGATGCTTCATTTTTCCAATAATAATGGCTTAAAACTGCGTTTTGTTAAGAACTGTACCTGAAAATGTGTGCATACATATTTATGATTATGTTAGTCAATTTGTAAAGGTGTAAAATATGTAAATGTATGTACATAAACAAGTAAACTTTCTCATACCATCAAATCATTGGTATATGTTCAAAAGTCGATAAAATTTACAGTCAAAAGTACAGTTTTGGTATAGATTTCGTAGTAAAGGAACAATTTAATTTCCCAACACTGAGATGAAATGTAAGCACACCTGTCATATTAGAAAATAGATATTGCTCGGCTACATTATGGCGTGCAATCAAACTACAGCCTGGGCTTGTGTTGTGGATTGTGATCAGTTCATATGGTTTACACCATGATACAAAAAAGAAGGTAGTTCCATTTAATGACATTCGTTGTTGTTGCTAACCATTTGACTTTTAATAAAATTATGACACTTCATCAAATTCATGATACCTGATCACTAGAAGAAATATATTTTTTTAAAGCAGAAGATTTTATCAGTACATTCAAAGATATGGATTATGATGGACTTGAAAATTATGCCGGCTACATAATTTCGAAAATGGGGTTGATGCCAGGTTTCAGAACGCATGAAGAAAGGGATCAAAATTATACTTACATATCGTCGTTTAAAGTACAAAACCGCGTATCGTCGTTCTGCAAAACCGCGTAACTGACATTTTTTGTCAAAGATTGGATTTGCTCACACAAGTGTTTTTACTCTCTGGAAAATAATTTATGCAACCTCGCGTACGCAGTTTTGCATTTTGTTGATACGTGGTTTTCAAGTTTTCTGTTCAAGCCGACTTCAGGTTTTTTGCATACATTAGAAACGTTAAGATCAAAATTTTTGAAAGCTAATTGTTTGCAAAATCTTATGAGAAATATAAAAGTATATGTGAACCAAAATATGAAAATGTTTTATTTGGGAAGAACATTCGTTAGAATTAGATTTTTAGATCGCAAGATTGCATTCAAAATAAGAAAACGAAAAAATAACAGCATAATGCGCGCGTGGTTTTTATTATAAAATAAAAGAACAATTACGATGAAGTCTTATTTAATAGTCTATATTTTATATATTTTTAATGAAAATAGTGCGAGTTGCGTAAGTAAAAAAAGCACTGATAATGGTTTTTGATTTTAAATATTATTACATTGGTATAAATATGGGAAGGAAAATACTCCGATTTATTGTTATAATATTATCAAAGTGGCAACGCCGATGATAATACTCACAATTTATGAGACTTCCAAAAATTTTATTATCCGTCAAAAGTTGTTTATTGAAACTACCTTCTTTTTTGTATCATGGTTTACACACATTTTATTTTGACAGGCTGCATGCCACACACCACAAGCCCTTTATGTGTTTACAGCTTTGGATGCTCCTAAAAGCATATGATGAAAAATCTGCGGGATGTATTTTCAACTTGCAGAAAATATAATTTGAAGTTACATCCTGATAAATGTTTATTTTTTAGTCAAGAAGTCACTTATCTTGGACATAAATGCGCAAGCAAAGGAATTTTGCCAGATCCAAATAAATTCGAAATTATTCAAAACTACCCAACTCCCAAAACTGCCGACGAAGTCAAACAATTTGTTGCATTCTGTAACTATTACCGAAGATTTGTACCAAATTTCGCAGAATACTCTAAAATTTTAACAAGACTTTGTAAAAAGAATGTATCCTTCAATTGAACAGAAGAATGTCAAAGAGCTTTTATTTATTTGAAAAAGCATTAACTTGTCCAATTATCCTACAATATCCGGACTTTTATAAAGAATTTTGTATCACAACAGACGCCAGCGGCTATGCCTGCGGCGCAGTACTTAGTCAAGAATATGAAGGCGAAAAGAAAGAAAAGGTGAAATTAATAAAGCAACAATTGAAAATTAATTGGCAGCAATTCACTGGGCCATTACATATTTTAGACCATAGGTTTATGGCAGAAATTTTTTAATTAAAACTGACTATCGACTTTTAACCTTCCTTTTTTCAATGAAAAACCTCCTCCAAATTAACTAGTTAGATTAGATTTGGAAGAATATGACTTTGAGGTGGAGTATATAGCTGGAAAAGTAAATTACGTAGAGTTGCACTATTGCGCATAGATATCAAAAATCTTAAGGATATGACAGTAGAAGCATGCAAAATAACGAAAGTTGCGAAAAGATCGGAAACTAAGCAAACAATCAGTAGTAATATTAACAAAGAAGAAAAGAAAAGTCACAATGAGATCCCTATAATATATGAAGCGCTTAATAAATATGAAGTCAAAAGAAATGTCGAGCTCGTTTTTGATCCTCCGAAACTATGTTTCAAAAAGGAAAGAAAATTTTTAGCGAAATAGATACAAGCAACCTAATTGTTGAGGTGAAATTTACTTAGGACAATTCTTTACCTGGCTTATGAAAAATGCCGGCAATTTAGGACTAGTAAAAATACCTTTGTCCTTAGGAGACAAATTGTTTAATTATACTCAAGTAGATAAATTTAAAGAAATAGGTTCCAAAGTTCTAAAAAACTTAACTATTGCATTAACTCCGGAGGTTATGCATGTGACAAATATTGAAAAAATTAAAAATATTCTTCACAAATATCACGAAGATCCTGTTAAATGTGGTCACCCAGGAATCAATCGTACGACCATCAAAATAAAACAAAAATATTACTGGAAAAATATGAATAATTATATTAAAAAATATATCAGGAAATGCATTAACTGTAAGAAAAATAAAATCAATACACACCTGAAAGAACCAATGACAATAACGGAGACACCGCCAAAAGTTGTTGATATAGTACAGACCGATACAGTTGGACCATTTCCTAAATCTTTAAACGAAAACAGATATGTAGTCACCATTGTATGTGATCTGACTAAATATTTAATTCCAATCCCAATAAAAAGCAAACACGAAAAAACAGTTGCTAAAGCAATATTCGAAAACTTCATTCTAATTTATGGATGTATGAAAACAATTATAACTAACATGAGAACCGAATATAAAAATATTTTATTTGAAGAATTTGAAAATTGAGCATATAAAACCTCAACACCTTACCATCATCAAACTTTAGGCACGGTTGAACACAGTCATAGAACATTCAATGAATATGTGCGTTCCTACATATCCATTAATAAGGACGATTGGGATGAATACCTTAGATACTTTTCGTATTGTTACAATACAACACTTTCCTCGGTCCATGGTTGCTGTCCTTTCGTACTATTTTCTGGAAAAACAAGAAAACATAGTTAGCCCAGTATATAATAAGGCATATGACAAAGAAATAATATATATGTTACAAATAGCACAGCAAAGACAAAAAATTAATTATGATAGAAGTATTCTAAGTAAGGAAATAAATATAGGAGATTTAGTACTAGTTAAAGACGAAACAGGTCATAAATTAGATAGTAAATACAAAGGGCCCTATAGAGTAGAATAATAATAGATAATGAATATAATTATACCTTACGCAGTAAAAATAAGAAAGTTATAGTACATAAAGATAGGCTTAAATTATTAGAATAAGAACATTTAACTTTTGTTAGCATAAATATAAAACTTTAAATTGATTGTTCATTTAATTACTTCATACAAATATACTGCATGAATTAAAAAACAAATAAACAATGCCCGCAAAACAACTAAAAAGTAAACTCAGCAATTATTCATAAGTAAACATTTAAAAAAAAAAAAGTAAAATAAACAAATTCAAGTAACTTTAAAATTATGTCATACAATTTAATTGAAATAGAATGCTCATACATTGACCTCACAAATGTATAAGCATTCTTCCAAAGGGAGGAGGTGTAGGGTATCAGAAATACATATTTATATTCCCAAACGAGCCAAAAGTGTAATGAACCTATTTGGTAACTAACGTAAACAAATCGAGGCTCAAAATGTTGCCCGCGTGTATTTCTGCTAACACTGCATTCTCCCATAAGCATGTTTCGCTAAGCTAAACCAATATGCATATAATATAATAATATCTTTATTTAGAAATTTAGAATTTCCATTAAAAACAGCATTACATAGTTTGAATAATATGATTTCTCAATGAGGTTTGGAATTTAAACATAGTTTCTTGATTTTCAACATGTGAAGGAAGAGAGTTGAAAATTTGTATACCCTATAAAATAAAGAGTTCTGACTACAGAATTTAATTGAATTCGTTAAATAAATTTGGTTAGAATTTCTTAAACTTATAGCATGGTTTTTGTTTTTGAATGTGATTCTACAAGTAAGTTATTCTGGAGCAAGTCCATTTACAATTTCAAAAATAAATATTAACGTTCTAAGAGTAATTAATTGTTGAACGCTCATTAAATTTAATTTATTTAACATAATATGACTTTCCGTAAAGTTACTGACTTTCAATACTTGTCTTAAGCATTTGTTCTGTAGTACCTGTAATCTATTTAAACCAGTAATATTTGGAAGAAACAATACAGTTGCACAATATGTGAAGTGTGGCTCAATTATAGATTTATACAATGTTAGTTTTTGATTCATGTTTAGCTTGTTTCGTAATCTATTTAAAACATTTACTCTAAGGCCAACCTTTTTACAAACGTACCCAATGTTCTTGTCAAAAGCAAGTTTTTCGTCAATGATAATGCCCAAATATTTGATTTCATTTTCAATATCTAATCTGATTCCATTTTTACAAATACTGATACTGTTCTTGTTTATATTCTTATTAGTGATGGCCATAACTTTAATTTTAGAAACGTTTAATTTAAGTTTGTTTGGCGCAACTTCATATATAGTGTGTTTAGATCGTAATTTAGCTTTGAGGAAGCTTCTTCTATAGTATCTGCAATAATGTAAACAAGAGTATCATCAGCGAATAATCTAGCCTGACAATGTTTTAAGCAACTTGTTAAATCATTAATACAAAGAATAAACAGTAGAGGAGAGAATGGCACCTTGTGGTACTCCCATATTATTACATAATTTACTTGAGAAGACTTCTCCATATTTTGATACAGGAGGTTAGAGAAATTAAAAGTACATCGTTTCGAAAAGGATATAGGTACTTGCTTTATGTTTTCTCGTTTATATTCAATGAAAAGCAAATTTGCTAAGTCTGAAAGAAGCTCAGAAAATTCGATAAGGCCAAAATAGTACGAATTTTTAATAAAGATCGAATCCCTCTGATTCGTATGGGGTTTGCTTTACTTTAAACAGGCAAAATGTTATATTCAAAAGTTTGCGAAATACTTGAAGAAAATGGCTATAAGAAGCTTTTTCCTCTTCTGTAAAATTTGTAAATTCCCCAACATCAGAGTGTTGATATATTCAAAAAAGAAAGAGAGATCCGATAAGAGAATGTACTCAAACTGACATTTTTACTTTTCAAAATTCAGGAGCGGTTTAACGAATTCGTATTGAAAAATAATTCACACGAAAAATTAACAAAAAATACAATATTTGTATATATGTATATATGAGACACACTGCAGCCGCTGTGGTGGCAGAGGATAAGGGTAGCAGTTACTAAAGGACTCAGCATCAGTTGGCATTTCCAGTTGGCGCCAATAAGCCCAGAACAGAAACGAACGATTCGGCCAACTATCATATGCCACACAGCTTCATGTGTAAATAAGTTTTGTCTTTATGAAAAGCAAATTTGCTTAGTCTGAAAGAAGCTCAGAAAATTCGATAAGGCCAAAATAGTACGAATTTTTAATAAAGATCGAATCCCTCTGATTCGTATGGGGTTTGCTTTGCTTTCAACAGGCAAAATGTTATATTCAAAGGTTTGCGAAATACTTGAAGAAAATGGCAATAGGAAGTTTTTTCCTCTTCTGTAAAATTTGTAAATTGGGAGTTAGCAACTTTTCACTCTAAGCTAGCGATATGTATTATTCAAAAATGTAGTACTTCTATATTGCTAGTAAATTCAAAGTACATTCCCCAACATCAGAGTGTCGATATATTCAAAAAAGAAAGAGAGATCCGATAAGAGAATGTACTCAAACTGACATTTTTACTTTTCAAAATTCAGTAAAAGTATAGTTTTGAGAAAAACGAATTGGAAGTTTTTACAAACCATTACAAACCATACAAATACAATTTCGTTTTTCCGGTATAAATTAGTGAGCCAAAGGGATATTTAAGAAAACTGAAGATCTTTCTAATAGATTAAAGGATTGTCTATCCAATGGTGCAATTATCGAATAATAGTGTATGTGGCATTTACACTGTTTCTTTATTCGAGCGACGATATATGGTATTATTTAACTTGCTTTGTATGTATGTAGGTATGTATGTAAGTAAGTAAGTATCTATGCAAGTATGTTTGTTTGGTTCAAATCTTGCAATAAATTTTAAACCAACTTCCCCAATAGCTAGAAACTTAAAATTTCAAACTTACATTAATTTTCCGCTAGGTGGCACAGGAGTCGAGATATCTGAAAAACTCCGTATTTATATATATTCATATTTGAAATGTATATTACCTACACGAAGGGAAATAACCCCTAAAAAATTTAGCCGGTAGATGACGCAGGGGTCGAAATATTTCGAAAACCTGCATTTAGACTTTGGTTAAATTTATATTTATAAGATGATATTACTTAAACGAAAAGGAATAACTCCTTCGCCGGTAGGTAGCGCAGGACTCGAAACTTTTTTTGAACCCATATTTATGGTCCGATTTCGTTCTTTAGAAAGCTTGTTTTAAAAAGATTTTTTACTATTAACTTATTCATGCATTATGTATGTTTTAGATTTATCACTTTTCAATATTTTTCTGACAACACAAACTTGTAGAAAATTCGCACTAAAGCTAAGGGAGTCATCGGATAGCACTCTTTGATTATTGAATTTATGCTCGTAGCTATCGGATTCAGGGTTAGCATTTTCCTAGATTTCACCAAAATGGAACCTACGATGGATTCAGTGATAGCCACGAATATAGTCTCGTATTAAAAACCATGATAAAAATATAGTAAGGTAGAACCGCTGGGAGTCACTTTTAAAATTCTTGACGTTTCCAAACAATTTAATTTTTAAATTTACTCACAAACTCACACACACATTTTCATTTTCAATCTCAAGCAACAACAATTTGAACAATTTCAATTTTTTATTTTCACTTTTATATGATTTTAAAATGTTGGCAAACTTCAAAAAAAAATCATGGCCGACAAATTGAGAGAACGGTTCTACCTTGCTATGTTTTTATCATGCTATAAACTTTATACCCTGTTCTTGGCAACACAAATTATAGATAAACAAAGCCTCCTTCCATGCATTCATTATATTATAAATCGCTAGCTTAGAGTACAAAGTTGCTAAGTTGCAATTTAAAAATTAAACAGGAGAGGAAAAAAACCGCTTATAGCCATTTTCTTCAAGTATTTCGCAAAACTTTGAATACAACATTTTGCCTGTTTAAAGCAAAGCAAAACTCCATACGAATCTGAGGAATTCGATCTTTATTAAAAGATTTCGAACTATTTAGCCTTATCGAATTTTCGGAGCTTTTTTTGCACTTAGCAAATTTTCTTTTCATTGAATATAAACGAGAAAATATAAAACAAGGACCTTTATCCTCGAAACGATGCATTTTTAATTTATGTAGCCTCCTGTATCGAAATATGAGTTTTCATAGAAAGTGGAGTTAGCAACTTTTCACTCTAACCTAGCGATATGTATGTATATCACATGCTAATATTCATATTAAAACTCTAATACCATTTTACTTATAGGCGCTCAAGGACGGAGTATTTGATGTGTTACCAGATAATTGTATGAACAGTTTAACTGCTGAAGACTTACGCTTGCTTTTAAACGGTGTTGGTGACATAAATGTCTCTACGTTGATATCTTACACAACATTCAATGATGAATCCAGTGAAGGATCTGATAAACTATTGAAATTTAAAAGGTGGTTTTGGAGTATAGTTGAGAAAATGAATTCATCAGAGCGCCAAGATTTGGTATGGATGTTTTTTCACTTTAAATAATATTTCATAACGATTTTTGTACTCATCCTAAGGTCTATTTCTGGACGGGCTCACCAGCATTGCCAGCGTCAGAAGAAGGATTTCAGCCTTTGCCATCGGTAACAATAAGACCAGCTGACGATTCGCATTTACCAACGGCAAACACATGTATATCAAGGCTGTACATACCATTATATTCGAGTAAAACGATTTTGCGTAGCAAGGTGCTTATAGCTATAAAATCCAAGAACTTTGGCTTTGTGTAAATTTAAAATCAAATGGTTTTACCAGGTTCAGAGTAAAATATCAAAAATTACATTCATGGTTTAAAAAATTTAAGACATGTTGTCTTATCTTTCATGACATACCCTATGTATCATAAGGATAAAATTTAAATTCATTATAAAACATGCAGATCTGATTTCAGTTCAATAAACTATAACAAAAATGTGGACATCTCGTACAATCGAAGAAATATACTCAAGTGCGGTCGTCGTAAGCGGTTGTGTTTTAGTTGAGATCCGTATTTTGGGAGATTTCGGTGAGAAAACTATCTGCTCAAAACACAAATCAATGGCACTCTATTAATTATAACTGCGAATTTTACAGAATTTTCAGTTGTTAAAATGTTGATGCTTTTTAAACTTCGATTGAATCAACAAGTTAAAATAATACCGAGCCCTGCATTTAGATGCTCTAGGAATATTTCTGCATCAAAAAGATAATTTTGAAAAAAATGTCGCTTACGTTATTTTGGCGGTTAGGGCTCGATACGGTAAAATGTGTTAAAGAGACATACGTTTTCGCCGAAGCTGAGTAGAGAGTATTATTGCTCGTTTCATAGTTCTTCAAAAGATCTTCCGAGAACTTTGAAAGATAATAATAATAATAATCCCAACGATCTTTACCCTTATTTCCGCACATCCGCACGAGGGGCGCAGCCCGCATGACGTACGGAACCAGTATTTTGAATTTTTGCGCCGAGTCACGATAGTTAGTTAAGTGTCGAGATCTAAAACTGTTTAGCTACAGAACTAAATTCATCAGCTGATTTTATGTCTTTATGTTAATAATTCATTTATTGAGAGAGGAGAGTACTGCTTTCTTAATACTGAAAAGCGGATCTGATACATCAAACGTAGGATTTATAAAGCTTTACATCATCTGCATACATTAAAATTTTGGAAAATTTTACATCTGTGGAAATATGGTTCCGATTATATCTATTCTACATTTCGATCGTAGTTCCGTTTTTCTAAGTTGCAAATTTGTTGACGGAGAACGTTTCGATTGTTATTTTCGTGGGTTTAAATAATAACATTTTATAAAAGTCATCATAAAGGAATTTTCTCGATTTCTGTGTTTTCGCGAGCGGTAATACGGGCAATACGAAAAATTGGCTCAAATAATGGCAACCAAAAGGGATATTGCGCGAGGGTTCCAAAGAGGAAGCACAGGCGCTTTTGTTTTCAGTATCTATAAATAAGACTGTGAAATGCACTGAATGCAATTCATTCTTTGTATAAAAAATTAATAGAGGTATGTACATATATATATATATATATACATACATAAAATGTGAAGTTACATAAAAAAGGTGCTTTTATTATTGCACTCGTTTATACAAACTTTTTAAAAAGATGTGCGTATGTTGTCTCGAATTCGATTTGCTATGGAAGGATAAGCTTTGTTCTTGCCCTCCTCCTGGCGGATTTCAAAATGGAATTCATTTGCGTTCAAATGTTCAACTCTGTAGTAAATGCAAATGTTGTGGAGTGCTCAAACAACGTTTATAATTTCACTGCCTTTGAGCGGTGAGTAATACAGTTCATGATGAGTTTATGACTCTTCACTCATCTGAAAAAGATCAAACATGTCCCTAAATCTGCGCCTTTCAACTTCCGCATCAGCAATCTGGGACTCGTTCTCCTCTTTGAGTTACAGTGATGCTAGATATATTTAGTTATTTTAAAATATTTACAAACTTTAACTTCATAAGCTGCTATAGGTTGGTGGCAAATATTTCTTTGTTTTGTTTCGATTTCACACATTCCTAGGCAGACAGCTGATTTCGAAAGATGTTTTCTCTCTTCCTCTTTCGATTCGATCGTAACGCAGAATACCTAAGTTCGATTCTCGCGGAGCGGAATGCGGGAACGTAATCGACACGTAACCGACGACAGGAATTTAAGTGTGTTCTGTCCAATTCACAAGAAAGGCGACCCCGCCATCCGCGCCAACCTCCGCGGGATCAGCCTTCTAAGCATAGGTTATAAGGTCTTATCGAGTGTATTGTTTGAAAGACTGAAGCCCACCGTCAACGAACTGATTGGACCTTATCAGTGTGGTTTCAGACCTGGCAAATCCACCGTAGACCAGGTATTCACAATACGTCAAATCTTGGAAAAGACCCGCGAAAAAAGGATCGACACTCACCACGTATTTGTCGACTTTAAAGCCGCTTTCGACAGCACTAAAAGGAGTTGCCTATACGCTGTTATGTCTGAATTTGGCATCATGGTGCCACTCGCCAACATTTTTGTCTACCAAAATCTCTTAAATATATGTAGGTAGGTGTCGAAATACATGTCGGTAGATGGGTCTGTAAAAAGCACGCGTAATTTTTTTTCCGGAATAATCAAAAAGATCTATGGACCTTACCAAAAATTGCCAGATAGCCAGTAATAAAATGTGTGAGGGTATAATTCAAAATTTATCGCAAAAATTCGAAAGTGGTTTTAAAAGTGCAGCCCTTGGTGCTGCCACTGTAATTCAAATATTTCCAGTATTCGAATATGAGATGACTATAATTTAATCGAAGTAATTTTGTAAAAGTGTCAGTAGTGCTGCCACTGAAACTCGAATGGTTTTTATAATTACGCACATTCAAAAGATAATTCATTTCTTTCTAGTAATGCAAATAGATATTTAGTTGCAAAAGTTACCAAAATGAAATAAAAGTTACCAAGTTACCAAACCGTTTAAAAGTTACCAATTTTGGTAGAGAGTTACCAATTGTGGCAACCATGTTTGGCATCCCCGCCAAACTGATACAGCTGTGTAAAATGACGTTGAGCAATACCACCAGCTCCGTCAGAATTGTGAAAGATCTCTCCGAGCCGTTCGCCACTAAACAGGGTTTCAGACAGGGCGACTCCCTTTCAGGTTACTTCTTTAATCTGATGTTGAGGAAGATAATAAGAGCTGCAGAACTCAACCGCTCAGGAACAATTTACTACAAGAGCGTGCAATTGCTGGCGTACGCCGATGACAGCGACATCATCAGTAACAAGAACCGCGAAGTCTGTTCTGCCTTTTCCAAGTTGGATAAGCAAGCAAAGCGATGGGTCTGGTGGTAAACGAGCACAAGACGAGGTATCTCCTGTCATCAAACAAACAATCAGCACATTCGCGCCTTGGCACCCATATCACTGTCTGTTGACAGTTATAATTTCGAGAAAGTAGAGAATTTCGTTTACTTGGGAACCAGCATTAACACCGATAATAATGTCAGCATGGAAATCCAAAGCATAGTCACTCTTGCCAACAAGTGCTACTTTGGACTGAGTAGATAATTCAGGAGTAAAGGCCTCTCTCGACGTACGAAAACCACACTCTAAAAGTCACTCATCATGCCCGTCCTGGTATATGGCGCAGAAGCATGGACAATGACAACATCTGATGAGGCGACTCTAGAAGTATTCGAGAGAGATTTTGCGGAAGATTTACGGGCCTTTACACGTTGGCGACGGCGAGTACCACAGACGATGGAACGATGAGCTGTATGAGCTTTACAACGACGTGGACATAGTGCAGCGAATTAAAATACAGCGGCTCCGCTGGCTTGGCCATGTCGTTCGAATGGACACTGACGTTCTAGCTCTAAAAGTATTCAACTCGGAACCCGCTGGTGGTAGCAGAGGAAGAGGGAGGCCCCACTGCGATGGAAAGACCAGGTGGAGAAGGACTTGGCTTCACTTGGCATTTCTAATTGGCGTCAGTTGGCACAGAAAAGAAACGACTGACGTGCTTTGTTGAACTCGGCCAAAATCGCTTAGGCGGTTACAGTGCCAAATAAGATGAGAAGAAGAACGAGTGGCACACTTTGTCAAATGCTTTACTGAAGCCAGTATATATAACATCAACAGTTTTGCTTTCACTAAATGCTTTTGAGATAAAATATGTTTATTCAAGTAAATTTGTAGAAGTTGATTTGCCCTTGCAAAATCCATGTTGACTGTATGAAATGCTAGAAGGGATAGAATGCGTCAACTGATTTGTTATAANACAGGGTTTCAGACAGGGCGACTCCCTTTCAGGTTACTTCTTTAATCTGATGTTGAGGAAGATAATAAGAGCTGCAGAACTCAACCGCTCAGGAACAATTTACTACAAGAGCGTGCAATTGCTGGCGTACGCCGATGACAGCGACATCATCAGTAACAAGAACCGCGAAGTCTGTTCTGCCTTTTCCAAGTTGGATAAGCAAGCAAAGCGATGGGTCTGGTGGTAAACGAGCACAAGACGAGGTATCTCCTGTCATCAAACAAACAATCAGCACATTCGCGCCTTGGCACCCATATCACTGTCTGTTGACAGTTATAATTTCGAGAAAGTAGAGAATTTCGTTTACTTGGGAACCAGCATTAACACCGATAATAATGTCAGCATGGAAATCCAAAGCATAGTCACTCTTGCCAACAAGTGCTACTTTGGACTGAGTAGATAATTCAGGAGTAAAGGCCTCTCTCGACGTACGAAAACCACACTCTAAAAGTCACTCATCATGCCCGTCCTGGTATATGGCGCAGAAGCATGGACAATGACAACATCTGATGAGGCGACTCTAGAAGTATTCGAGAGAGATTTTGCGGAAGATTTACGGGCCTTTACACGTTGGCGACGGCGAGTACCACAGACGATGGAACGATGAGCTGTATGAGCTTTACAACGACGTGGACATAGTGCAGCGAATTAAAATACAGCGGCTCCGCTGGCTTGGCCATGTCGTTCGAATGGACACTGACGTTCTAGCTCTAAAAGTATTCAACTCGGAACCCGCTGGTGGTAGCAGAGGAAGAGGGAGGCCCCACTGCGATGGAAAGACCAGGTGGAGAAGGACTTGGCTTCACTTGGCATTTCTAATTGGCGTCAGTTGGCACAGAAAAGAAACGACTGACGTGCTTTGTTGAACTCGGCCAAAATCGCTTAGGCGGTTACAGTGCCAAATAAGATGAGAAGAAGAACGAGTGGCACACTTTGTCAAATGCTTTACTGAAGCCAGTATATATAACATCAACAGTTTTGCTTTCACTAAATGCTTTTGAGATAAAATATGNTAGTCACTCTTGCCAACAAGTGCTACTTTGGACTGAGTAGATAATTCAGGAGTAAAGGCCTCTCTCGACGTACGAAAACCACACTCTAAAAGTCACTCATCATGCCCGTCCTGGTATATGGCGCAGAAGCATGGACAATGACAACATCTGATGAGGCGACTCTAGAAGTATTCGAGAGAGATTTTGCGGAAGATTTACGGGCCTTTACACGTTGGCGACGGCGAGTACCACAGACGATGGAACGATGAGCTGTATGAGCTTTACAACGACGTGGACATAGTGCAGCGAATTAAAATACAGCGGCTCCGCTGGCTTGGCCATGTCGTTCGAATGGACACTGACGTTCTAGCTCTAAAAGTATTCAACTCGGAACCCGCTGGTGGTAGCAGAGGAAGAGGGAGGCCCCACTGCGATGGAAAGACCAGGTGGAGAAGGACTTGGCTTCACTTGGCATTTCTAATTGGCGTCAGTTGGCACAGAAAAGAAACGACTGACGTGCTTTGTTGAACTCGGCCAAAATCGCTTAGGCGGTTACAGTGCCAAATAAGATGAGAAGAAGAACGAGTGGCACACTTTGTCAAATGCTTTACTGAAGCCAGTATATATAACATCAACAGTTTTGCTTTCACTAAATGCTTTTGAGATAAAATATGTTTATTCAAGTAAATTTGTAGAAGTTGATTTGCCCTTGCAAAATCCATGTTGACTGTATGAAATGCTAGAAGGGATAGAATGCGTCAACTGATTTGTTATAATTGCTTCAAATAATTTAGGAATTACAGAAAGGTTAGCTATTCCCCGGTAGTTCCCCACTGAAGATATGCTACCGCTTTTATTACGGTTGCCAGACGTACTGTTTTTATCAGTACAGGACTGATTTTTCAACTCTTGTACTGATTTTATTCATTTCTTCAATCAGTACTCTAACTAATGTCCTGATTTTTAACAATGTGTACTGATTTGTACTGAATTTTCAATTCAAACAAAATACTTTAGCATTTTCTTAAGGTTTTTTACATAATGGTGGAACTTCCTTAAACCGTAATGTAAAAAGTAAGAAGAAAATAATTTAATTATAATTGATATGTTTCAGAATGTTTCATATGCCAAAGAAATTAATACAACAAAAAGTTCAAATGGCACCCTGAAATTGTGCATATGGAAACTGTGCATACGAAATAATGCATATGAAAAAAACCGAAATAATGAATACGAAAAAACCGGAAATAATGCACAAATGCATATTTTTGGTTGAAAACCGAAATAATGCATATGAATAAACTGAAATAATGCATATATGCACACTTTCGTTTGAAAACCAAAATAACGCATATGGGAAAAATAATGCATACATGCACAGTTTCGGTTCAAAACCGAAATAATGCATATGACAAAAACCAAAGTAATGCATACCTGTAGTGCGATTCGGTAACTCTTAACGATGCATTTGTTGAGTTGTTAATTAAAGATTTTTATCGTTGTCAATAACGATTATGCGATTCACTAACTCATTCCTAACGACAATGAACAGCCAGCTGACTTTTTCCATTAATTCAAATTGATAAAAAGTGGCATCTCCGCTGTTCGAAATGTCAAATTTGGGAAAAGCACAAAGCGGAACAGAAAAAAAACAAAGCCATTTCTTCGCGCCGCTAATTTGCGTCCACATATTGCAGAAAAGGGGAGTACATTTTGCTATTTATTTAATTAATATGTATAAGAATTTACTTTGTTCTTATTTATAATTTCAGAATGGCGTCTACCAGTGGAGCAGGAGCTAAAAGGAGTCGGGCATCAGCGGAGCAGCTCAACGTGATGATCGACCTTCTCACGGAGAACGAAGGGCTTGCGTCCGGAAAGTTCCAGCGTCTCCAAGGAAAGCTGGAGTATCAAAAGAAGTGGGCGGAAATGGCACAAAAGCTCAACGCTATAGGAGGAGCTGTAAAGTCAGTGGATCAATGGCATTCGGTAAGTACTTATCTTGTGTTTTAAGTGTGTGTATATAGGAAGCAGTTTTCGAGAGTGCGATAAAAAAACAATTAGTATAATATATATGTACATACATGAAGTACAATTTTTTAATTAAAATGTGCAAATGAAGAATCAGGTTGTTGGTTAATTCGGAAAAGTAATCTTTAGTTTTCAAATTCATTTTTAACATATTGGGTACGGTTGAGTTATTTGTGCAACGACTTTGGGTTGCTGTGCCCAAACGTGTGAGACGAACCAAAAAACGTTTACACACACTTATATACAAGACTATACACTTTATTTAAGCAAAAGGTTTACCATAGCTGTGCATTAATTTATNCGATTCGGTAACTCTTAACGATTCATTTGTTGAGTTGTTAATTAAAGATTTTTATCGTTGTCAATAACGATTATGCGATTCACTAACTCATTCCTAACGACAATGAACAGCCAGCTGACTTTTTCCATTAATTCAAATTGATAAAAAGTGGCATCTCCGCTGTTCGAAATGTCAAATTTGCGAAAAGCACAAAGCGGAACAGAAAAAAAACAAAGCCATTTCTTCGAGCCGCTAATTTGCGTCCACATATTGCAGAAAAGGGTAGTACATTTTGCTATTTATTTAATTAAAATGTATAAGAATTTACTTTGTTCTTATTTATAATTTCAGAATGGCGTCTACCAGTGGAGCAGGAGCTAAAAGGAGTCGGGCATCAGCGGAGCAGCTCAACGTGATGATCGACCTTCTCACGGAGAACGAAGGGCTTGCGTCCGGAAAGTTCCAGCGTCTCCAAGGAAAGCTGGAGTATCAAAAGAAGTGGGCGGAAATGGCACAAAAGCTCAACGCTATAGGAGGAGCTGTAAAGTCAGTGGATCAATGGCATTCGGTAAGTACTTATCTTGTGTTTTAAGTGTGTGTATATAGGAAGCAGTTTTCGAGAGTGCGATAAAAAAACAATTAGTATAATATATATGTACATACATGAAGTACAATTTTTTAATTAAAATGTGCAAATGAAGAATCAGATTGTTGGTTAATTCGGAAAAGTAATCTTTAGTTTTCAAATTCATTTTTAACATATTGGGTACGGTTGAGTTATTTGTGCAACGACTTTGGGTTGCTGTGCCCAAACGTGTGAGACGAACCAAAAAACGTTTACACACACTTATAGACAAGAGTATACACTTTATTTAAGCAAAAGGTTTACCATAGCTGTGCATTAATTTATCTATAATTTAGGTTTGAAATATGGTATTTTTGCAATCAGCTCCCAAAAATTAATTAAAATTAAAATTAATTAACAAAATTAAGGAAAATTCAACGGTTTTTAATCGACACTTTCAACTTTTTAATCACATTTTATAAAAATAACTTCAAGTACGCAGTTTTATAGCGCATTAAATTAAAAATCAACGCGATTTCGTAGCAACCTCATTTTTACACATTGTTATACTAAAATTTAAGTGTTGATTAAAAATCGTTGAACTTTCCTTAATTTTGTATAAACCTTGAAACTTTGCTTTGTATGATTTTGTTTTAAGGATGATCCATATTTTTATAATAAAAAAATAAACGAATTTTATCTTCCAAAATATTGCGAATATTTAAAAAATGAATGGTGTATGCAGACTTTTGCTGTTAAGTTTACATATCATACAAGAGTTATTTTATAGTTTTTCTTTTAATTTTCAAAACGAATTACTTATTTTTTCCTTTTATGTTTTAAATTATTTATTTTGTACCTTGTTTTGTACCTGACTGGAATATGTACCTTTAGTTTAAAAAATATATATTTTATGAAATAAATTGGAAATGTTTTTGTTATGAATATGACATAGTTGTTATGAAAATTAAATTTATTTACCTTAATTACACATTCGCCTTTTAAATTAAAATTTTGAACATTTCGTTGCATTTAATACTTTTTTCTATTCATTTATTTTCTAAAAGCCGAACTTAAGTGAAATACTATAAACTACACATAAAAACTATTATTCAATTTAAACTGTTATTTAATTTAAACTAGTTTTCAACTTAAAACTAAATTCTTCTAAAAAGCACTTCGAAGCTATTATATTTTTATCAAAGAACAGTAGGTGGTCTGTCAATAACGACCGAAGACAAAACACTGTATGTAAAAAAATGTATGAAGCTACAACTTTTTCATTAATATCTTATAAAAATTGTGTGTTTTGCAATAACCAATTCCATAATTAATATACCAAAAATACATACACTATTTTGTCTTCGGTCGTTATTGATAGACCACCTACTGTTCTTTGATAAAAAATATAATAGCTTCAAAGTGCTTTTTAGACTAGGAAGTTATATAAAATTCAAATGTTTTCAAATATATTTAAATTTTTGCTTTATACGGTTATAGTGTATACAGTCACTCACAGAAGTATTCGTATTATAGTTTTTCATAATATTAAAAATATTTTGAATATTGAACTATTTTTGCAAATTTGTATTCAAAACATACCTCATTCTATAAAAAAACCTTAGGAATCAATCTTGTTAACTTTGTACAATGTTCACAGAAATTTATCAAACTTAAAAAAACGTTCATCAAAATTTCAAACTCTTTATTCAGAATCTTTAGAAAATTTTCGAGTATGTAGTTTTGTATTCCATTCAATTTCAGTAGGGTAAAATTCAAGTTTGATGTCGCTACAAAATACCGTTCATATTTGAGATTTTTTTTTTCGAGGGTGTTCAGCATTTTCTTCCATATAACGAATGAAAAAAGAATCAATTTAAAAAAAAAAAATACCAAAATACTTAGCTCACCATTTGAACATTTATCGAGTGATAGCCATGATGGTTCACGTATGCTTCCTCATGAGTTTTAGGACCCAAAATAGAAACATGCGTGCAGTCTACCGCTCCAATAGTTCCTCCAACGAAAGGCGCAGGTGCTGAAGCAAACACTTCCTTGGCAGCTTGACGGTCCACCTGCGTCATAGGGAACTTAACCTCCTCAAAAAATAGTCCACTGTTTATGGCATCAGTTACGCGATGTATACAACGGCTTATAGATGATTGGCTCATTGATATGCCCCACTGTTCCCCTACAGGCCGTTGGTAGCATCCTGTGGCATAGAAGCGTAGTGTACACAAAACCTTCAAAGATAAAAGATTATTTGGGAAATGTTTAGTTATTTGTACAATGATTTTGTGGTGCGGAGCGGAGGGGGAGAGGGTGTGACACCTAAAACCATACCCGTTAAAAAGAGCACAGCCAAAACTCCCCTCTCTGACCCCTCTACAGACTACAGGGGGCCCATTTGAAAATGGGTTCACCCCATTAGCATTTCAACATGGAAGCCACATCGAAACTTACAAAAAAGTCCATAATTAAAACCGGTTTTATTAATAAACTAGTGCTTGGAAATTTGAAATCTTTGTTTTAAATTAAAGTTTAATCCTTGGAATACACGCGTATGTTAAACTTTTTAGATTCGAGTCACGCGTTTGGGCATCATTGTACAGATAACTAAACCGTACCCAGGAAATTATTGTATACATACTACATATCCAAAATTGCATGCTCTCATTATTTGAAGATTNAGTTTTTCCCCCGATATTGAGGTAATCCTTTTACCTTTCAATTGGATGAGCTCCATTGCGGTCTCTGGGCCCACACGATATAGCTTCCGGAACTCGAAAGGCGCCAGCTCAAATGGATCGTGAATGTCCCGGAGCAAACGCCGATCCACTGTGGGTGTATTTCTGACTCCATAGTTTCGGTGTAAACTATACGCCACATATTCAAACGCCATTTCTTTTATATAAATTCACTTGGATTTACTTGCGCGCAAATTCGTTTGGTTAACACAAACTTAACAACACCAAATGAGATGTCGATAACTTAACCATAAACGAATCGTTAACGAAACAGCTGATTTTCACTTATCGAATATCGATAAGAAAGTACTTATTGAATAGCAAAATCTTTAAAATTATCGTTTAGCTAAATTAGCCACTGCGAATGTCGTTAAAAAGGTTACCGAATCGCACTACTGCACAGTTTCGACTCAAAACCGAAATAATGCATACATGGAAACGAGCTTCTTTCTGCGCAGGCGGCCTTCGGCCGCGCTTAGAGATTATAACCCTTACTAAGTAGAACTCTCCTTTCCGTGTTGCCGGAATAGAAGGGCGGAAGTATTTTTGCACAGAACTTATTTCTGCGTAGGCGGCATTTGGCCGCGGTTAGGGATTATAACCATTACTAGAATTCTCCTTTGTATGTTGCCGAGAAAGAGGGGACGGAAGTATTTTTGCACAGAACTCACTGCGTAGGCGGCCTTCGGCCGTGCTTACTAAGTAGAATTCTCCTTTCTGTGTTGCCGGAAAAGGTGACCGGAAGTATTTTTGCGCAGAAGTTCTTTCTGCGTAGGCGTTCTTCGGCCGCGCTTAGGAATTATAACCCTTACTAAGTAGAACTCTCCTTTCCGTGTTGTCGGAAAAGAAGGGCGGAAGTATTTTTGCACAGAACTTCTTTCTGCGTAGGCGGCATTTGGCCGCGGTTAGGGATTATAACCATTACTAGAATTCTCCTTTGTGTGTTGCCGAAAAAGAGGGGACGGAAGTATTTTTTCACAGAACTCACTGCGTAGGCGGCCTTCGGCCGTGCTTACTAAGTAGAATTCTCCTTTCTGTGTTGCCGGAAAAGGTGACCGGAAGTATTTTTGCGCAGAAGTTCTTTCTGCGTAGGCGCCCTTCGGCCGCGCTTAGGATTTATAACCCTTACTAAGTAGAATTCTCCTTTCTGTGTTGCCGGAAAAGGGGACCGGAAGTATTTTTGCGCAGAACTTCTTTCTGCGTAGGCGGCTTTCGGCCGCGTTTAGGAATTACAACCCTTACTAAGTAGAATTCTCCTTTCTGTGATGATAACAAAAACCGAAATAATGCATGCATGCACAGTTTCGGTGAAACCGAAATAATGCATATGGCGAAAACCGAAATAAAGCATACGTGCACAGTTTCGGTTGAAACCGAAATAATGTGTAAATGCACGGTTTCCACTTGCGCAATTTCGGTGCCCCGTTACGGTTGAAAGCCGAAATAATGCATATGGCGAAAACCGAAATAAAGCATACGTGCACAGTTTCGGTTGAAACCGAAATAATGTGTAAATGCACGGTTTCCACTTGCGCAATTTCGGTGCCCCGTTACGGTTGAAAGCCGAAATAATGCATATGGCAAAAACCGAAATAAAGCATATATGCACAGTTTCGGTTGAAACCGAAATAATGTGTAAATGCAGTTTCCATATGCGCAATTTCGGTGCCCCGTTACGGTTGAAAGCCGAAATAATGCATATGGCAAAAACCGAAATAAAGCATATATGCACAGTTTCGGTTGAAACCGAAATAATGTGTAAATGCAGTTTCCATATGCGCAATTTCGGTGCCCCGTTCAATCGTTTTATGGGCATAGCGCCGGGTCGTTACGTACCAGTTGCGATAATATGATGGAGCTTAAATTATTTAAAAAGAAGGCTGACGCACAATGGGCCAATTGGCGACAAAGTGGAATTTTGATGTTTTGATGACTCCAACTTGCTAAGAAATGTCCAATTACGTAGAAAAAATTATTCTTTGGTGTTTTATAGCCCACTTTAGTAGTTNTTCTTCGGCCGCGCTTAGGAATTATAACCCTTACTAAGTAGAACTCTCCTTTCCGTGTTGTCGGAAAAGAAGGGCGGAAGTATTTTTGCACAGAACTTCTTTCTGCGTAGGCGGCATTTGGCCGCGGTTAGGGATTATAACCATTACTAGAATTCTCCTTTGTGTGTTGCCGAAAAAGAGGGGACGGAAGTATTTTTTCACAGAACTCACTGCGTAGGCGGCCTTCGGCCGTGCTTACTAAGTAGAATTCTCCTTTCTGTGTTGCCGGAAAAGGTGACCGGAAGTATTTTTGCGCAGAAGTTCTTTCTGCGTAGGCGCCCTTCGGCCGCGCTTAGGATTTATAACCCTTACTAAGTAGAATTCTCCTTTCTGTGTTGCCGGAAAAGGGGACCGGAAGTATTTTTGCGCAGAACTTCTTTCTGCGTAGGCGGCTTTCGGCCGCGTTTAGGAATTACAACCCTTACTAAGTAGAATTCTCCTTTCTGTGATGATAACAAAAACCGAAATAATGCATGCATGCACAGTTTCGGTGAAACCGAAATAATGCATATGGCGAAAACCGAAATAAAGCATACGTGCACAGTTTCGGTTGAAACCGAAATAATGTGTAAATGCACGGTTTCCACTTGCGCAATTTCGGTGCCCCGTTACGGTTGAAAGCCGAAATAATGCATATGGCAAAAACCGAAATAAAGCATATATGCACAGTTTCGGTTGAAACCGAAATAATGTGTAAATGCAGTTTCCATATGCGCAATTTCGGTGCCCCGTTCAATCGTTTTATGGGCATAGCGCCGGGTCGTTACGTACCAGTTGCGATAATATGATGGAGCTTAAATTATTTAAAAAGAAGGCTGACGCACAATGGGCCAATTGGCGACAAAGTGGAATTTTGATGTTTTGATGACTCCAACTTGCTAAGAAATGTCCAATTACGTAGAAAAAATTATTCTTTGGTGTTTTATAGCCCACTTTAGTAGTTTTTTTGTAGGTCAAATTTGATGTTTTGAAACTTTGTTTTCTAAAAATTACACCAATCAAATAGACATTTTTAAAAAGTGGTGTGTTCTTTATCACAGTGGTGTGCCAGAACGCTGAAAAGAATGTATTTGGCATAGAAAACGATGTTTTCTTTTACGAAATAAAAACAATTAATATGTGATGAGGGACGTAGCTAGAGTAATGTGTCAAAATTAGGCGTTTTACGTAAAAAAAATTTGAACAAAGTCGAACTTTTTGGACAATCTAAACCAATGCTGTGCACACCAACACAGTCTCATTTTGTCGTGGCAATAGTGCGCCGCGCTCAGTTATGGTTGCCACGTTTTTATAAATGTACTAAAACCCAAGAATTATAGAATACTATTAGTTTATAGAAACTTTTCCATACGAAAATTTAATACTTCTAAAATTGTAAAAAAATTTAAATAGATTTAACCCATTTGTTTAATACCTGCACACAATTTTATTGGAATCTTATCTTTGAAATGCTGGCCGGCCAGATTATTTCGGTGTTTAGATTTTATTATCTTCATATAAATAGGAATTTACCCCTAAAAATAGAGTTTAACTTATAAATATTATTCATTAAATATTTTTGGGTATAAACCAGCATTTAAACTTCTATATCGAAACAAATTATTCTAAAATATGACATGCAATTTGTACACTTTTTTGTAAAAATCATGGGACTTATTTATTACAAAATTATTGAACGTTGGTCAGCAAGCAGGGTATTTTATATTTTTTTAAATTGACACGGCATAAAAAATACAGTTTGCTTATATTAAAAATACGTAGGCATAACCGCATAACGGATATTGCGGCTTGTTGAAAGTTCTTTGAACAATAAGCTCCAGTTCTTGTATAGGGTCGCACTATTTTGTGTTTGAATCGTCGCAAATGCATGCAAACGCCAATCTAAGAAAAACACATCACTTTTTACTTTGGGGATTCTTTGTAAATTTCTTACACAAAATGTGGCAAGCGCGTGCTATAATTACGAGGAAAAACAATCCACAGCCGAGCATTATGTTACATTGGTGAAATCTGCAAGCAGACTGATCGAAATTCGCTGCTTTGCTTCTGTGTACGTATACGAACTGTGATGCTGGCGTTGCTCGCGAGCAAAAATTGCCCACCTCTGATCTAATCACTGTACTATCATGTACTTTTCTTAAAGTTTTTTGAGACTCCATGATTCCCCCTTTTAGATACTGCGTAAACCAGACTTTGCACGACCTTGCAACAATTTCAAATTCCATATTATATCAAGAAGTGTCTGTACGAAAAAGTGGTCATAGTTACCCAAGAGTTGCGACTGATGAAGCAGATGAAAGTTCACACTCCGACGGTGACATTTCGCAGACATAACCCAAAAAATATATATCAAAAATAAATATGCAGTTATAAGTTATATATTCATTAAAAAATAATTGAATATATTAAAAAAATTTACATTCAAACTTGAAATAGTGTTTTCTTTGCAGTGTAAAGCTTTAAAATTTATTTAAACTTTAAATACTTGTTTCGATTATATTGGTCTCAGATCCCTTGGGAAGGTTAGAAACTATATTTCCAGCATCTACATAAACTCCTCTTTCTCTTCATCAGAATCGGTAGGACTTAAGAAAGTACCTCGAAGTTGTTCACACGGGTTTCGTCAGGACTGGGCCAAAAATCAATATTTTTGCATCACACGTTTGGGTACCAAGTATTCAAAAGATGAAGCAAATGTGACCATAAATAAGATTCTTTAGGATAGCTCTCAATCCCTGAGCCCCCTATCGGAAGAAAAATCCTTCTAAAAACCTTTCCACAAAATAACAGACATTCAATGCGATTTTGAAATCTGGTAGAAAATTCTTCCCAATTAAATGATTCTTACCATTTTCTGATTTGTAGATGTAGGTTTATCCATAACCTTATCATAAGTAGTTCCAGTGATAAGCGATATAGATATTGTATTTTGTATGGAAGGTGCCACATCCCCCTTTCCAATACAAACCTCTTTTCGCCATAAGTACGTTTGAAAAAGCGGTTCCATAGATAAGCGATATTTCGAATTCGGTTTGTATGGGAGATGCCACGCCCCCTTTTCCAAAACCTACGACTTTTCGCCATAAGGACGGAATTGATACCGTATGTAGCTGTGTCAAAGCGGTTCATAGATAATCGATATGAGAATTTCAGTTTGTATTGGAAGTGCCACGTCCCCTTTTCCAATACCTATGGTTTTCGCCGTAGGTAGGGTATTTACAATTTATGCATACGTGCCAAGTTTCAGTTGCCCAGCGTGATTGGTTTTAGAGATACATCATTTTTCAGATTTTAGTCTATGTCAGATGCCACGCCCCCTGTATAATGGGGTTAACATTTCTGGATTAGAGGAAGTTTGGAAAGAACGGTTCCCTCAAAAAAGCGGGTTCAAAATTGTACTGTGGCGTATTTATATATAGATACCTTCAATATACCGTTTTGGCTACAAACCCTCCTCAAAGGACCTGTGGTGTCCGATTCTTGATCAAGCTAAATTTTTGTATGGCCGCTTTTTACAACAATTCTAAGCATCTGAAGCAATACAATATTTGTTTCCGGCTAACTTGTATGAGGCGGCCCATTGTGTGCCGTGTTGCTAGTTATCTCGAAAATAACTTTCAGTTTAATAAAAACAAATTTGAATATTCGAATAGCTTTCGCCTATAACTTACAACTCTCTTTTCACAATTTACTGACATAGAGCTAGATACTCTTTTTAGCGAATTCTTAGTCTTTCAAAGTTTTTGCGTAGTTGAAAAAACTAATGTAAGCCATGAGGAATTATAGATGAAGTCCTTAAATAGTGGTACTTTTCTACAGTTTCAAAAAATATGTAGTTTTGTTTTTTTTTCCAATACCACACTCAAACGAAGCAACTGAGAGGATCTTAAGTATAGAGTTTTCTTCCTGGCGCAAAGAGAGAAACCGGCTTCTAATTAAAATTATTTAAAGTGAACATCATATTAAAAGTAATATTAAAATGAATTGTAGAATTCTTTGGCTATCTAAACACTGATCTAAATGGTCTCATTATTGCTATTCAAAAATTTCATAAATATAAAATAATTAATTGGCCTCTGATGTCTACACTCATGTTAAAATGAATAACACTTTTATTTTCTATGAACTATATTTTATTTATGTACCAAAATATTGGGCGCGTTTTACCTCAACTGTTGCTGAAATGCTGTCAAGTGTTGAGTTCAACAGTTACGTCTTAGAAACGGGATGATAAATTAACTGCCAAAACATTTGTAAACAAGCAAAATTAAATAAAACAGCACAAAAAATAAATATTAAGCCAAAAATATGGATAGTACAGGACTTATAATGGAGTTTTTCTTATTTTATTTTTAATATATGTATTTTTACGTACAATTTACAGACAAATTATTTTTTTATTTGAATTTTCTATGAAAACTGACGGAAGGGAAACATCACTGTCAGCTTTCACACAATTTAAAATGTACATGTGTACATATTTAAAAATGTCATGAAAATTGTGTTGCTAGCTTCATTTTGCAAAAATGTTGCAAGCTTTTTCACAGCGTGAACAGAATACTACTTTGCTAACGAAATGTTTTGTGGAATTTCACACTTATTTCACAGAAAGAAATTTTATATACAATTTAACAGCTTTTTCACATGAAATAGAAATAAAATACTAGGCTTAAGAATAAAGATTTTTAAATCGACACAAAATTAATAAGAAAATTTGAAGGATTTTAGATATTGGGTATGGTAGCACGAAATGTCACAATCTGCTTAATTGTCAGGTTGTTAATATGGCGACGAAAAAGTGACAATGGAACTACCTTGTTTTTTGTATCATGGTTTATGGTAGTTGCAGGGTTTCTGTTTTGTTTTGAGTGGGTCGAATAATATATCAGATGCGGTGTTTATTTGCTCATTTATTATTTTTCCGACGACCGTCTTTTGTTTGTATATCTCCATATTCTCTAATACGTTTAGGCGTTGTCCTTTGTGCTGTACATGGAGAACTTTGGCTGTCTTTCCTATTTTCATTGCCGTACAATGGTTTTCTGCCATATGGTTTGCGAAGTTCGATTCCGGGGTGGTAGAAGGTTTTAGCATTTTTTTGCTGCAGTCCCTTATATGTTCACCATATCTTGTTTTTATCTTGTGCCCTGTTTGTCCTATGTAACTATGTTGACATTCGCAAGTCAATTTATATACACCTCGTTTGTCTAGTGGGTCTTCCTCGTTTGCACTATTTCGTAGTATCCTCCCCACATTGTCCTTCGTTCTAAATGCTGTGTTAGGGCGGTATTGTCACTTGCGATGCGAATGAATTTGGCGAAGCGAACGGTTTGGCGAAGCGAATGGATTGGCGGACGCAACTTAAATATACATTAAGAGTGTTCTCTTTTACCAGCTTGTGCAAGTTCGTTGCATCGCGAACACTTTTAATACCTTCTCTTCCTTTTAATTCGCTTCTCCAAACCGTTCGCTTCGCCAAAATCATTCGCTTCGCAAGTGATAATACCACCCTTAATGTTATACTTTTGGAATACCTTAGCCAATTTATATGACGTTTTGCCCGTATAAGTCAAGACCGCCCTAGCCTTTTCATTATTTTCCTTCTTATTTGATTTCTTCGTTTCTTTGTCTTGTTTCTCTTCTTATCTTGTTCACTAGGCCCTTTCTGTATCCGTTATTTTCCGCGATTGCGTATATCGTATTAAGTTCTTTGCTGTAAGCTTCTTTTTCCAATGGGGTTCGTCAAGCCTGGTTATTAGATGTCTAAAGGCTGCATTTTTGTGCTGTTGAGGGTGGTTTGAAGTATTGTGTATTATCGTGTCTGTGGCCGTGGGCTTTCTATATATCCCGAATTCGCATTTGTTGGTAACCTTATTTATTTTAATTGTTATGTCCAAATAGTTTATTTTGCCTTCGTTTTCCTTATCCATAGTGAAATTTATATTCGTGTGTTGGTCGTTGAGATAGCCTAGAATTTGTTCTTCCTTGTCTCCCGTTACAAGACATGTGATGTCATCGACGTATCTTGCGTAGAACATTACTCCAGGCTTGTTGTCAGCTCCGTCATATGTTACATGAACACTTCCATTAAAATTGCAGATGTGGGATTACCCATCCCTAGCCCGTTAGTTTGTCTATATATTTTGTTATTAAACTTGAAGTAGTTTTGGTCTAGTGTTACCCCATGATTCAATAATACAAGGTTGGATAAATATTGACATTTGTGTCAATCGACTGCCTTGTAAGGTTGCATTTGAGAAGGAAAGAGAAGCGGGTAACAATTTTATCTCCTTTTGTGAAAAGGCAGTAGGAACAATAGACAATAAATTAACTTTTTATGGCCACATATATTTTAAAAATTAAATAAATGGATATTAACATAAAATTCTTGCCAAAGAAAAATCTTTGAAATCTTTGAAGAAATGTTCCCAAATATTCAAAATAAACCATGGTTTCATTGCAATTCCAGTATATATTACACAAAATTAATGGAATTTAAACAAATCCTTTATTCAAAGTGACTATATGAAGAATTATACAAATAGTAAAGATGCAATTGATTTAATGCATACAAATTACTCTTTTAAAAGTTATTATATTTGTTGCATTTAAAGATTACATGTTCAATATCTTAAATTGAATTACATTTGGTTTTTTTATTTTAAATTTTTTAGTAATGTTTTCTACTTTTTCCGCCAATCAGTCTTGCTAATCATTATATTGGTTACATTTAAAAGTTATATCTTCAATATCGCAATCGCAACGATTTTAGATATTTCGATAGTTTGTATCCTGGTGCAGATTTGTCGTTGATAATTGGTCTCATCAGATTTCCTGGCTTGTGTATTTTTGGTAGTGCGATCATTGAAGGGGCCGAAGGATTCATCAATGTCATTGCATATGCTTTCCTTGGATTTATTATTGTTTTTGCCTGTTTTATTGTGTGCTTTACTGCCACTTGGTAGTCATCGGTTGGGTCCTTTCTCACAATTGTCAATTTGGACCCAACCGATGACTACGAAGTGGCAGTAAAGCACGCAATAAAACAGGCAAAAACAATAATAAATCCAAGGAAAGCATATACAATGACATTGATGAATCCTTCGGCCCCTTCAATGATCGCACTACCGAAAATACACAAGCCAGGAAATCCGATGAGACCAATTATCAACGACAAATCTGCACCAGGATACAAACTATCGAAATATCTAACATCTTTGCTGAAAGAAAAACTGGAACTGCCCAATAAATACACAATTACGAATACAGCGGAGTTAATTGAAAGGATGAAATCGCTAAAAATACCCAAATATGCGAAATTTGTATCATTTGATGTTAAGGATCTTGCAGCCTTTTGACATCTAATAACCAGGCTTGAACGAACGCCATTGGAAAAAGAAGCTTACAGCAAAAAACTTAATACGATATACGCAATCGCGGAAAATAACGTATACAGAAAGGGCCTAGTGAACAAGATAAAAAGAGAAACAAAAACGAAGAAATCAAATAAGAAGGAAAATAATGAAAAGGCTTTGGCGGTCTTGACTTATACGGGCAAAACGTCATATAAATTGGCTAAGGTATTCCAAAAGTATAACATTTACACAGCATTTAGAACGAAGGACAATGTGGGGATGATGATACGAAATAGTGCAAACGAGGAAGACCCACTAGACAAACAAGGTGAATATAAGTTGACTTGCGAATGTCAACATAGTTACATAGGACAAACAGGGCGCAAGATAAAAACAAGATATCGTGAACATATAAGGGACTACAGCGAAAAAACGCTAAAACCTTCGACCACCCCGGAATCGAACTTCGCAAACCATATGGCAGAAACCCATTGTACGCCAATGAAAATAGGAAAGACAGCCAAAGTTATCCATGTACAGCACAAAGGACAACGGCCAAACGTATTAGAGAATATGGAGATATACAAACAAAAGACGTTCGACGGAAAAATATGAGCAAATAAACACAGGATCTGATATATTATTCGAACCACTCGGGCTATTATATGCAAAACAAAACAGAAACCCTGCAACTACCATAAACAATGAAATGCAGGTCCAAACTACAGAAACAAAGAGAAAGAAAATAACTGATTTTTACCTACCTGCTAATCCATGCAAAAATTAATCAAAAAAGAGGTGAGCAGCTAATTTCTACCTGAGGATGTACACACAGAACTGAAACTACTAGTTGAACGAAAGAATATAATCCAGTGAGACGTACCTTACTATGAACCAACGACGATTTAACACGGCTATAAATAGTGACAGACAAACAGAAACTATTCAGAACGAAAAGTTACACTGAAGATGGCACAACGCCGAAACCGGTTTGTCTCCAAACCAAATTTGACAAGGGATGACGGAAAATCGTTCCATATTACATCACACTCCTACCCTGTCGGAAACACCAACAACGAAAATGAGAATATTATCTGTTACTTACATTCATAACACAAGCATGGGCGTAGCCAGGTAGGGGCAGAGGGGTGCTCGAGCCGCCCCCCTAACTTTCAAATTTTCCTTATATATATATAAAATAGTACCCTGAAATGCCAGCTTAATAGGGTCGAGCCCCTCCCCCCCCCCTAAATTTCATTCTGGCTACGCCGATGAACACAAGGGAACAGTGATTTTGTTGCATCAAATGTTAAAGCTGTTTTTGGTACACATTTTTATGCTGATTACGATCCCGTAAGTATAAAGTCTCCATCAGCTCTAGATTTGGAGAAAAATGGGGTCAAAGTGTCAAAAAATCGTGTTTTTGCAGTATTTTAGAAGGTCTAGCAAACAAACAATAGGTGATAGAACCTTCCACTTAGACTTAACGTAAAGCTACAGCTCTCAGCTACCATCCCTGAAAATACCATCGCTGCACCTTGACGTGATGGTCACTTACAGTCATTTATTGAACAAGGACAAAATACTGGTCTGTTGTGCTATGGAAAGAAAAAAAATTGTGCCGAAATGAGTTTTTGCTGTTCAATGAATTACTATAAGTGACCTTAGGATCCAGGTGCAGGGATGGTATTTTCAGGAACTGTAGTCGAAAGTTCAGGCCTTAATTTGAGCCTTCGTATAGGTCTCTATCACCTTTTGTTTAAGTGCGGTGGGTACTCAAACTTCGCACAAAAAGGTGTTGCTGTTCAATAAATGACTATAAGTGACCATCAAGACAAGATGCAGGGATGGTATTTTTAGGGATAGTAGTCGAGACTTCTAGATTTAATTTAAGCCGAATATCACCTTTTTCTTTCATTGCGAGAGCTTCTAATATATTGCAAAAAACGTTATTTTTTTACACTTTGACCTCGTTTTTCTCCAAATCTAGAGCTGATGGAGACCTTATACTTACGGATTCGTAATCAGCATAAAAATGTCTATCAAAAACAGCTTTAACATCTGATGCAGCAAAATTGTATCCCATTTTTGTTCCCTTGTGTAATATTGCTTTGAACAAAAATGTCTTGAAGTACTGATTTTTTAGCATGGAAAGGTGTAACGTATTGATTTCGCGCGTAAAAAATCTGGTAACTCTAGCTTTTATGTAACGATGTTATGAACGTTTCCTTCCGTATAGTTGGAAAAACGCCCTCTTTAAGAGACAAATTAAATAACGCTGTTAACGGCTCATAGAGATAATCAGCACAATTTGTAAGAATACAAGTAGGGATTTGATCAGGACCATAACTGAAGGACCGCTTTAAAGATTTCAGATAAACTAATACACCATCTGGAGATATTACTGGGATATTTATTGAGTTAATTGGACATAGTTTAAAAGGATAGTCAATGTTAGCATGTGAGTTAATGGAATAATTGGATTTGAAAACCGGAGCGAACATGTTAGAAATTGTTTGATTATCTCTAGAGACGGTATTTTGATACTTCATGGCGGAAGGAAACCCACGTATAAGGCCATATAATGTAGTAAATCTTGGTACTCAGCTAGGAAGGCATTTGACTCGCGAGATTTGATAATTGCCACGCCCTCCACTCCTGTGGGTGGAAACATTAAATTTCATCTGATTTCGATAAATTTTAGTTTGTACTCTCTCTTTTATTAGAATAGCCTTAATATAAAAGATGGGGAAGATTGAATCACTACAACGTCTACAACTCGCAAATCATTAAATGTGATTTTAGTTTTCTGCTTTCCACTCTCCACGGAGTCTGGGAACAACAAAAAAGTCTGTCTGACATGTAGCTAAATATTCGATGTGGGGATCTCTTCATAATGACCCTAGGTGCAAGAAAATGGCAATCTTAAAATCCGATTTGATCCTTTTCTGAAGAAATCTTAAAAGAGAATACATATTTTCTTTCCAACTTTAATAGATTTCTCTTAAATACAGCGTGAGGTAGGTATACATTTTGAATGTATTGGTTTATTCTGTTTTACATTCAAAAATCTGTTATATTAAACAAAACTAATAGTAACTCCAATATTACATGCTAAACAAAAATAAATACAATACAATGTATTACACAAGAAAAAATTATTTAAACATTTTGTTTTGACTCACACAAATCAGTATTACTAATAGAAATACTTTAAATATGGAAAGATGAGAACTCGACGGCGGCATCTTTCACTTTTTACGAATACGAAGAGTCAGATTGATTTTTCGCTTTTTCTAGGAATTGTGTCAAGTGCTGAAGAAGAACTGATTCCCAATTTTTGGCCGATGCCGATTCCTGAAAAAAAACTACCTGAATATAAATTCATTCAAGAACAAATGTTTTTAATAAATTTTTATAGTAACAAAAGAAAAGCACAAACAAATAACATTACAATACAATCAAAGAACGTAGATAACAAGAAGGGACAACTCGATTCATCCAATTAAAAAACGTACTAGAGCACTGCTTTTCTTTGATACAACTAATCATTCAAGAATCTATTCACTTATTTATGTACATGCATAAATATGTACCAGAGACCGAAAATAACCGGCCCACTTATTACTGTGTCACAAATTGTCATTTATTTCTTGTTATAAAAAATAAATCACTCACAATAACTTTCATACCAAGTTTTTGGTTTATCTGCATTGGTTAGACTTTTATTTGATTTGATGTTTTTCACCTTTCGAATTGACGTTTTGTTTTACTTTTTTGTTTTAAATGCAACGGTAGGTATGTTAAAAATACTGAGTGAAGTGCTGCCGTTGTTTGCTTGTTGCTAGTATAGTTTACTTAATGAAGGGAAGAAGATTGGCCGAAAATCAAGCCTTGAATTCCGCATCTTTTTTAACTTGGATACGAGTAGTGATAAAATAGTTTGAGTGTGTAAAGTTTGTAAAAAAATTTTATAACGGTGATTAGTTGAGTGAACAAAAATAGTTCTACTTACTATTCTTTATAGTTTCTTTTACTTCGTTGCATTTTCATCATATATTTTCTCTGCAGCATAATTAAATTTACTAACTCACCTTTTCAACAAAAAAAAATCATAAATAACTGCGGTTGGCCTTTATTTTCGTTAGCGATTCCATTTCTCACAGTCATTAAACGTAAGCTCTTTCACATAAAACGATTTCAGAGTGATATATCACAAAAAGTAAAAAGTAAATGGTTAATGATAGGAAAAGTTACGATGTGTTAAAAGTGGACCAGTTATTTTCGGTCTCTGATATGTACATATTAAAAGTAGTACATCGCTTATGCATATGTACATATGATTCCAATACTTTGTTCCATAGTCTTTTTCTTATTCAATGTTAAGAAAATAGTTCATTCGAAATCAAATTTCTTAGTTGGACTCATAGTAGTAAAAACATGCAGCTTCTGCTGACTATAAAGGTGTTGTATTGAATACAATTCGTTAATAAACAGTAACCGTAGATTTTTAATGATAAAAGTATTTTTGTCAGGTAAACAATTTAACAATCCAGTGAAAAGAACCCGAAGGATTTAGGAATTCAGCGATCAATTCAAGGATAATCGTAACAATACATACAGTAACGACATTTTAGCATTCTTTGGCTATTTCCCTTTCGTTTATTTAATGTTCCTTATTTTTGTATGAAAGTATAGCTCGATATCTAACAGAAACCATTTTAGTAAAAATTTCAAACATTCTGAGTATGCAGTTTTGTAGCCCATTCAATTTTATTCTAACCCTCGAAAGATAACCATATTGCAACTTACGTAACTTTTGGAAACTTTGGAAGCTTTGAGCGACCTCTAAATATTTTTTGATTTCAAAATAAAAAAATAAGGGTATATTTTTCGGTATAGAACAATCCTAGGGGGTGAGAGCATAAAAATTCCGACTTTACTTTTTCATATACATATTTGGACCACCCTAATGTACATATCACAACATTACTTCAATACTGTCATAACTCAAAAAACTAAAAGCTCGAGAAAAACGGCATTAACGTTTTGAATTTACATATACTCCGAGTGTAAAAATTAATACATATTTTGTTCTAACGACTACTGGTAATCATTACAGCTATGAAATTTTTTCACATCATAAGAAATAGGTAACGTACATTTTTGCATACTTAACTAGATTTTTTGCTTTTTTTGGATTATGGCACTTTTCTAGTAAATGAGCGATTAACATATGTATACATATCGTCACGTGAAATGCAAAGAGACAACCAAAATCGTCACTGAAATGGGAAAATTCGTGAGTAATATTTTTTGTTTTTTCAAAAAACGATGTGTAATTCGATGAAATCCATCATATAAATAAAATAGTGTATTTTGATTTTTTTATGAATTACGACTTTGTGCATTTCAGCGACGATGCTTGCTACGTCGTTTTGCATTCAGGTTACGATGTTTGTTAACTATATGTGTTTATATGTATTTATTGAAGCCCGATGCGTTAAAAACTTTGTCACTTCCCGTAATTCCCTACTGGGTTGCTCATACCTAGCAGTTCTCTTGTGCTCACCAACACAGACACAGTTTAACTTTTGCCGACCACTGCTTAGCCCCCCTACTATGAATTTTCATACGATAGACGATAAACGCTTACAAGCGTATCGTACGAAATCAGTTCTGGTATTATCGTATTCATACGCCCGACATATGTATTGTTGTGAATGGCTGTGGTTTTTGATCACTTTTTATTGTGAACCATTGTTTTGCTTGACCTTGGCTTGTCGGTCCAAACAGGAATCTTTATTTACGGTTGATGGATAGCTCGTTTCCAATGGATGGTGGCAAGAAAGTGGCTGACTTACGTGTAATGATTTTGTATTACCGGCTTATGGTGACTCAATTGCTGTCGAATGAATAGTCCAGATTTAATGCTCACAACTTCTTTATTCTACGCAACAACATGGCTAGGGATTTGCCGGAAGGAATGTGACGGCACCTGTAAGAAGTGTAAAACCTTCTGGCAACCCTATTTAGGAACTTCCATTGTAAATCAACGTGGCAGCACTTGGGTAACCTTTTTGACTTTCAAGTCATTCCATTGCTTTTGCTGCTAATAGCTACCACGCGGGTTTACAAGCCGTTCCATTAGACAAATTAATCTTAAGGAATCTACTGTAACTTGAATTGCATTTATTGAATAAACTGTTCCGTAAATTAACATTTGGCGACGAGAACATGGACGAAAAAACCCTTGCGTCAGTTCTGAGTCAATTTCAAGAGGCAAACCAAGCATTACTGGCGAAAGTGCTTGAGCAAAATGTACAATCGCTTCAACGTGTACTTGAAAGTGACACACATACGAGCAATACGCCTGTGTTCAGGCAGTTTAATAAAAGTATCGAAAAATGGCCTACCTACATCCAGCAAATGGAGCAGCACTTCGTGGCGAATGGAGCTGTAAACGAAACTCTTAAACGGGCAAGTTTTCTGTCGTGCATAGGCACGGAGCTTCTGCAGAAATTATGCGATAACGTAATAGAAGGGAAGTCTTACAGTGAGCTATTGGCAAAACTATCTACACATTTTGTCGAGAAACAGCACGTGCTCGCCGCGCGCTTTAAATTTTTTTCCATCGGAATGAAACCAAACCAGTGTTATGCGGACTGGGTGGCAGAACTCCGGGGAGCAGCTAAGGAGTGTATTTTTCAGTGCTCGAAAGAAAATTGCAACGAATCATTCATCGATAACAGCATACGGGATATGATAGTGATGCACACCCCACATGATAAGGTCCGTAGCACAGCGCTTCAAAAAACAAATCCGACCTTAGATGAAGTGCTACAAATCGCAACTATATACGAGTCGACGGTAAAGACTTGCAGCGAGATTCGGGGAGAAAACCTCAAGGCAACCGACACAGTTTATAGGGTTCAGCACACAACCAAACAGCGGAAGTATAGTAAGGAACGTGGTAGTCACGAGCGTAAGTCCAGGATTTTAGCAGCAGTAAGTAAATCGTGTCCTGGGTGTGGTACAGCTCATACAAGAGAGCAGTGTTATCATTTCAAAAACAAATCGAAATGTCGTCAATGTGCCAAGAGGGGGCACATCGCTTCTGTATGTCAATCAGAAGGCACACACAAAGCCTCTGCGAGGCGCTATGGTAGCAAAATGTCGCAAAAAGAAACTGCGAATACCCTTGATGTGAACGAAGCATCGTTCGAATCAATTGGATTGCTCGAAACCATAAATTCAGTAGATAGTGAGGACAAGCCTACAAAAGTATTTGTCAAACTCAACGTAAACAAGCAAAGCCTAAAGTTTCAGGTGGATACAGGCGCTTCATGTTCTCTAATCGGGTTATCCACATATGTTCAGTTGGGAAGACCGCCGTACTCGCCTACTCAGAAAGTTTTGAAGGCGTACGGAGGAAGCATAATACAACTGAGAGGCGTTATTCAGGTTGATGTTACTCACGGAGGAACTACCAAGAGGCTTCCAGTACTTTTAGTAGAGAGTGATAAAGCCACAAATATTATGGGACTCGATTGGTTTCAAGCGTTAAATTTTAGTTTAGTTATACCCACCGAAGAGTGTTATGCTAATAATTCTTACATTACAGGTCGGGCATCAGAAACAAGTTTGATCGTTGAGCTGCAGCAACTCGCTCGCGAATATCAAAGGATTTTTTCAGCGGATTTGGGTCTTTGCACGACGTTCAAAGCTGAAATTAAGCTCAAGCCAGATGCTCGGCCGAAATTCTATAAACCATACAACCTACCGTTTGCACAATACGATGAAGTCCGCGATGAAATAGAGCGGCTGGTTAAGGCAAAGGTCTTAACAGCAATTAAAGCAAGTGAGTGGGCCGCGCCGATAGTCGTGGTCAAGAAACCGAAGGGAGGTGTGCGTATTTGTGCTGACTTCAAGGTAACGGTAAATCCTCAAATTGAAATAGATAGATATCCAATACCCAGGATAGAAGAACTCTTCCACAAACTGCAAAACGGTAAATTCTTTACAAAAATTGACTTAAGTGAAGCTTATCATCAAGTGGAGGTATCAGAAGAAGCCAAAAAGTTTTTGGTAATCAACACCCCATTTGGACTATACCAATACCTTTGGTATAGCTAGTGCACCGGGGCTGTTTCAGCGCCTCATGGAGAATGTGATAGCCGGGATCCCACATAGTGCCGTGTATCTGGACGACATGATTGTGTCGGGTCGAACCAACGAGGAGCATATGGACAACGTTAGAACCGTTTTTCAACGATTATTGAACCACGGGCTAAAGTGCAAGTTAGCAAAGTGCAGTTTTGCAAAAGATCGAGTTGAGTATGTGGGACATATCATCGATGCTAATGGGATACTACCGTCCGAAAAGAAAATTGAAGCGATCAAACTTATGCCCCGACCGCAAAATATTCAGGAACTAGAAGCATTTATTGGAAAGATAAATTATTATAACAAGTTTGTGGGAAACTTCGCAAGTATTGCCGCCCCTTTAAACATCTTGAGAAGGAAACACAACCACTTTAAATGGTCTTCGAGTCAAGAAACCGCTTTTCAATCTCTGAAACTGGCAATCATCAAAGCTACGCAGCTGGTCCATTACGATGACCGTCAACCTATAATACTGGCTGTAGATGCCTCAAAGCATGGCATTGGTGCTGTGATATCACATCGGTTCGGAAAAACCAATTGCACATGCGTCTAAAACCCTCAACTCCAGTCAATTGCGATACTCCCAAGTAGAGAAGGAAGCATTAGCCATTATATATGGGGTAACTAAATTTCATCAATATCTTTACGGAAGAAAGTTTGAACTCCTCACGGACCATCAAGCGTTAACGACATTATTTCATCCATGTAAAAGACTGCCAGTGATGACGCTACATCGCCTTCAACGTTGGGCGATTTTACTACAGGCCTACGAATATACAATACGTTACAGAAAGTCTAACGAAAATGCCAACGCGGATGCGCTTTCCAGATTGCCAGCGGGAAACGATCCGGAATTCGATGAGGAGGAAAGTAGCTGGGAAAATATCGATACCGCTTATCAGATCACAGTAGAAGGGTTTCCGCTGAATGCTGAAATCGTCAAGGAGTATACGGAGAAAGATGAAACATTTAAACGCATTTGCAATTATGTTAGAGACGGTTGGCCCGTCAACATTTCGAAATCTGAAGGTAAACTCCTACCATATATTAATCGCAAGTTTTCGTTATCCTTACAGAGTGATGTACTACTCCTTCACACTGAGCATACAAGAGTAGTAATCCCAAGCGCCTTACGGAATAAGGTACTGGCAATGCTGCATGAGGGTCATTGGGGAAAAAGTCGAATGAAGCAGATGGCAAGGCGTTACGTATGGTTCCCTGGCATCGACAAGGACATAGAACGTATTCACGACAATTGCGCTATTTGCCAGACAAATGGGAGGCAACCCAAACGGGAATTTTCGACCTGGCCCGAACCTATGACACCGTGGGAAAGGGTCCATGTGGATTTTGCGGGACCATTTTTTAATCGAATGTGGCTGCTTCTGGTGGATGCTTATTCAAAATTCCCGTACATCTTGGAACTTGCATCCACATCATCCATATCAACAATCGCAGCACTACAATGTATTTTCTCAATTGAGGGACTGCCTTGCGCTATCGTCTCGGACAATGGACCCCAATTCACGGCACACGAATTTGAAAGTTTCTGCAAGCTGAATAATATCCAGCACCTCACCACTCCTCCGTTCCATCCAGCATCCAACGGCCTTGCAGAGAGAAATGTGCGAACATTCAAAGAAGCGTTCAGCAAAATAATGGAAGAGGAACAACAAGTGGAGCGAGCGCTCTATAAATATCTCACGACATATCGAACCGACCCCGAATCCCTTGACAGGTAAATCACCGGCTGAGCTGTTGCATGGACGACAGCCACGAACCGTACTGTCGACTCTGTTCCCCGTAGTCAATGAGAAAATATGTAACCCGAAACCAACGNATACAAATGCGTTTTCATGTGTTCCATGTTATATTCGGCGCAAGGTTTTGCGAAAGTTTGACTGATGAATTGAGTACCATTATCTGATATAATGAGTTCGGGGCAGCCATTCACCGTGAATATATGTCGAAGATAATTGACTANTATTGATTAAACTGTTCCGTAAATTAACAGCACCTTTTGCCTCTATTAATTTCCACTGAAGGGTGAGTATCGACTCCCCGAATGTCGCCAGCTTTTCATACAAGCTTTTAATCCGCTTTAATTACTTGGTTGTAATTCCGTTCTTGCGAGGGCTGATGAGTGTGGTTCGCTCCGTGTCCAATTCCAACAAGAAAGTATATTTTTCTAGTCTGGTGGTATGTGACCACCGATTCTTTTATCGTATGTCAGTGTGGGCGTTTTCATAGTGGCCATGTCAATTCGTGTCTATACCGATATGATGGTTCGTGTCTTGAATAACTATTGGTTATGCACATTCATCATTTTGAAGTTTAGCTTTGACAGTTTTGTTATGTTTACATTTCTTATAATCGTTCTTATGTCTATTATTTGGGCAATAAAAAATAATAGATCATTATCCGCCTAGCATCTTCAGCGACACGTTAACAAAAAAAAATGTGGAGCGTTGGTAGGGATATGAGAATGGTGGTTCGAATGCGATTCACGGGCTGTGGTTTGATCGACGTTAGACCTTACATCGAAATTGTTCTACATGATCTTCATCAACCCCATCCTGACTCGTTCAGTTCNTCGAATGCGATTCACGGGCTGTGGTTTGATCGACGTTAGACCTTACATCGAAATTGTTCTACATGATCTTCATCAACCCCATCCTGAACGAGTTCGCCTTTAAGCGCATATGTATGTACAAATGTTCCGTCTTTCGTGTTTAGTTTCAGTACGCATTACATAAGCTACGGTAGATGAAAGGCATTGGTAAATGATTTGGTTATGCATCTTTTCTTGTTTGCTTTGATCGATTTACTAGCAATGTACTGAGGATATAATATAACAAAACTATGGATATAACAAAACTAAACTTAATTAATTTATTCCAGCCGGGTACCCTGTAATAAGGCAGGATCAATGGAGTCTGGAGGCCCG
>NW_016157114.1:90978-98281 GCF_001687245.7 Rhagoletis zephyria | reverse complement strand
CACCCGTATCAATTACGTGTTCGATCTGATTAGTGACGTTTAAAGGACCAGACTCAGGAGTTGGATTAAAAAGTCTGAGAACGGCGTCCAACATTTTTCTTTGATCTGGGGTGAGATTATGTGGAAGGCTGACGCTCGTTATTTTTGGGGTATCTAGTTCACCCTCTAAACCGAGTGTGGAAGCGTCAATTGGCTCCAGATCATTACTCATAGAAGATACCTGAGCTTGTTCTTTCCCACTCCCTGGTGGCTGGTAACAAAAATTAATAAGTTTATCCGCCGTAACCATTTTGACTTTAGCAGATGCAACTTCTTCAGTATCACCTATGGCTGTATGTTTTAAAAATTGTTGAACTTTCTCTTGGTTCTGCACCAGCTCGAAAAAGAAGGGCTCAAGGAATGTCCGTCCCATAATTGGGTGTTTCAGTGAGATANAATTTTATATCTATCTAATGGTTGTTTTGAGGGCATGGCGTGGATTTTGTTGTACCATTTATCGCACGTGTTTGGGTCAATGTTGATCACGGATGTAATTGGGGTACGATTAACGGGAAAATTACTCGAAAGGTCAATTGGATTTCTACGAACGATGTTGAGAAGAGCAAAAGAACGAGATAAGGCGTCAGGAAGTTCTAAATGTTTTCCTGGTTTATGAATAATTTCGAGATCGTAGGGTGATAATCGGATCGCTCAACAGCATAAACGGCCAGTTGGTTCTTTGAGAGTTTGTAGCCAGCGCAAAGCTGCATGGTCCGTTACCACAACCAATTCACGACCCTCAAAATATGGACGGAACTTTTCGACCGCNGGTAAGACTACCGACCGTATATAATACATCCTTAAATGAAATCGAATTATCGGCAAGACCAATGGAGGTTTTGGTAGGTTGCAACTCCCCCATCTGTACTTTTCATAAGATGTTTATGAAATGACTGTGACTTCAGCTCCACCCTCGAGTAAAACCGTATGAGAATTTTTGTTAACCATAACCGTGATATAATCGCGACGATCGTTCGGCATATTTTATGTGAAGCATTTTTCTGAGATAAAGAAAACATCGCGGAGTCGTGGTGGGTTAACTTTGGCTGACTTCCAAAACGTCAATTGCATTGCATACGTACAAAGTTTAATGTTCCATAACGCCAAACTACAATTGTTTGACAATGTATACTTTTCCGAAACGCATCCGAAAAGTTATCGAAACGTATCGCTAGAGTAATCAGCGCATCAAAAACAAAGTTGATGCTTCGTTTNCCGATTTCCTTTATACAATTCACAAAGGGGAGCTGTTATCTCCGAAAAATTTGGAATAAATTTACGGTACNGTTGTCTCCGTCTTGATTGTGATTAGGGACTGGGACTGAAGTAGGTTTGGTAATTGGTGGTGTTCGTTCAGAACATTGGGTTGATGGTTCTTTGCCATCCCTTTGAGCTTGATTAGATTCATTAAGAATCAGAGTAGCATTATTGCTGGAATTCTTGACTGAAGATTTGTCGATTTGTAGAGGGACTTTGGACGAATGAGGATTGTTAGAGACAGTGGATTTAGAAANGACATATGCGAATGCATGTGGAACCAAATCACGGAAAATATTATCAATGAGAATGGCTAATGTGGCGGGTGAATTTCTCAACCCCATCGTCATGCGACGAAAAGCGTAAAGCCTGTTCCCGAATGCAAATGCTGTTTTCAGTTGGCTCGATTTTGCCAAGGGAATTTGAAAGAAAGCTTGAGACAGATCAATACTGGTTAGGTATTTTGCTGACTTTAGTCGTGCTAAAATCTGGTTAGTATCCGNCTTGATTAGATTCATTAAGAATCAGAGTAGCATTATTGCTGGAATTCTTGACTGAAGATTTGTCGATTTGTAGAGGGACTTCGGACGAATGAGGATTGTTAGAGACAGTGGATTTAGAAAAAGTTGTGGATTCTGAGTACGATGGACCACTATTCCCAATCGACTTCCTTACGAGCTTTTTGAACACGGGCATTGATCAGACGTAACCCCTGGTCGTGTATATTTGTAGCAGATCACCCTAATTGGTTGGGCTCGACATTTTTTGATGTGATGGCCCCACACGAGACATTTTGCACATCGTGCATTTTCGTCGCCCTCAACAACGAAAAATGAGTCGACGATAGTTCCTACTTTCTTATCATTCCCCTTTGGATTTTTGTCATTTTTATAATCCTTGACTGGTTTCGAATACCTATGTTTCTGAGATGATTTAATTGGTTTCTTTTGCTTGTTAAAGTATGCATTATTGCTGGAATTCTTGACTGAAGATTTGTCGATTTGTAGAGGGACTTCGGACGAATGAGGATTGTTAGAGACAGTGGATTTAGAAAAAGTTGTGGATTCTGAGTACGATGGACCACTATTCCCAATCGACTTCCTTACGAGCTTTTTGAACACGGGCATTGATCAGACGTAACCCCTGGTCGTGTATATTTGTAGCAGATCACCCTAATTGGTTGGGCTCGACATTTTTTGATGTGATGGCCCCACACGAGACATTTTGCACATCGTGCATTTTCGTCGCCCTCAACAACGAAAAATGAGTCGACGATAGTTCCTACTTTCTTATCATTCCCCTTTGGATTTTTGTCATTTTTATAATCCTTGACTGGTTTCGAATACCTATGTTTCTGAGATGATTTAATTGGTTTCTTTTGCTTGTTAAAGTATGCACATTCCCTGTCATCGGAGTCGGACCCAGGAAACGAAGCGGTATATTCCGAATGTGAAGAATCATCCGGTGCATCATGTATTGCCGAAATTTCCCGTAGCACTGATCGCTGTCTATCCGAACGGGTTCTTTCCGGACGGGGTGTGGCAACAATGAACAAATGTGGTGCAATTCGCTGAGCGAACTCCCGCAATTGCTCCAATGTGTGGACTTGTCGAGTGTGGACGAGTTCACGCAGATGATCGGAGAAGGTACCAATGATGATATCGAGGTGGTCCCGTTCATCCAGACCACAGGAATTACCCTGCAATTGGAATGTCAAGTCATCGATATGTTTCAGCAGTGTTTGCGAACGTGGGTCGAATTTAATCTGTGCATATGACATTATTACTTGGGCCCGGGTATGTTTGTTGAGGAAACACGCTCGAAGCTACGTGCAAAAATCTGGATAATCTCCGAAGTTTCTCAGTTCGGTGAAGTACCATTGTCGAGCGGCCCCCGTGAGTGTGGGCACCAAACGCGTAACCAATTCGTGGTCGGCTACTCCAATCTTATATCGAAATGAGCCAATAATAGCCAAATAATCTCCAACCGACAGAAATTTTTCGTTCACATGAACGCCATCGAATTGAGCATGTCCCATCCATGATGGTAAGCCTCTGAATTTCCTATCCATTGCATCCGCTTGGGCAGATTCGTCGAATATAGTGGCTTGATTTGGTCGTGATTGTGGTGGACCGGATAGCGAATAATTCGGATATAATTGAGATCGTTGAATAATTGGATCTTGGATATGAGACTTTCTAACACCACGGTAGGTATTGATCGTTTGAGTTTCTAAGGTTGAAGGACCACCCAAAGAACCATGCGGAGGATCCACGAGGGTGGTATCCAGGTATGATTCCAGGTCATTGGCATGGTTTGGTTCATACCACGAACATCAGGAATTTGTGTCTGCAACTGAATCTGATCACGGATCATTTGCTGTTGCATCTGTGTTTGGGCTCTCAGCAACTCAGACACCATTACAGACAGTTGGTGTAATGAGGGTATTGGTTCCGCTCCGCCTGATACTGAATTGAGAACGGCTGGTTGAGCATTTGAATTAACCGTACTGGTGGTCAGGCTATACCGTGGTTAAGTTGCCTGAACCGAAGTCGGTATATTCTGGTTTGGAATCGAATCTGGTATGGTTAAGGATAAATATTGTGATGGAACAGTATTTTGAGTTGAACTCATCGTTCCCCGTTCGTTCTCAAAACCATGGAAGGTCGAGTTCAAACTTAATTGGGGATCGCACGTCGGGATTCCCGTATTCGGTGAAGACATCCGAAGTTCACGAATGAAATTTTCCGATCAGATCTGCCTGGCGTGACGCCGACGCGGGTTTTAACTTCAACCGAGCGGTTCGATAATAATGTGTCATTTGATGAAGACGAACCTGGGGTGTTAACACCTCATTAGCCTTCAGTTCCCGATATGCTCTCTCACATATTTCCAACTCATTCATTTGGTGTATGGCATGGGATTTTATCAACCATGGTTGGCCAACGTAAGCAGATATTTTACCATTGAGGGCGGCTATTTCGGTGTCGGTCCATTGAACCGGCGCTGGATATAGGTTATATATCTCCCTTTCGATCTGTCGCTGTTCGGCTGTCAAATAAGTTGCATCGAGAATGGGAAACAATTCCATGTTCAAAGACTCAAATACCAAGTTGTAAATTCCGATTATTAAAAAATTTCTGCTAACGGTAGACGTAAAGTCCGTACTATTAAAGTCTATGTTATAAGATGATGGTACTCGATTTAAAATCAGTACAGTATTTACTTCAGTTTATTATTTATTATTATTATTATTTTATTCTATGAGTATGTCGTTTTGAANTTTTGAATATTCACTTTCAAAAATAATGCCGCATAAATCGATCACTATTTGAATATTGCTTTAAATCTTATTAGTTTAACAAAAAATTCACGCTCAATTTGTTGTATATCTCATGTGATTTTCGGTCCAAAATTTTGTTTAATATTATACTGAACGTGGGCTGAGAATGGCGTTTAACTCTCGAATCTTTTTATGGACCAAGTTGTTTTCTCCCGGGATGCAGCGAAGGCCTTGAAACCTTGGGAGTATTACTTGTATCTCCTTCGGTCCCTTCTGTCGCCAACAAGATACGCAACAAAGATCAAGACTATCCACCCCCGAATTTACCGGAAGACCAAATCAGACCGAGAATATTCAACCAGTTTGAGAATGTTAAACGAGATTACTTTGAAACGAGTTTCAAATTTTGTTGGGAATGAATACCCAAAGAAATTACAAAAATAAATCAAAATTAATAGTTTGGTTCAATTAATATTGACCGTGTTATCGGTTACGTTGCTTGAACTTAATACCGAAAGACGAAATGAAAAATTATCGGTTCAAAAATCTTGACCGTCGATGTGTGGTGTTACTTGATTAAAAAAATTCAATTAACTTGCTTTTCAGAATTGGCGAACTGAACTGAACGAGAATGGTTATGACTGCTGATCAATGGTGTTCGCATCGCAGATCGATCACCATTCACCCCCGCGGAATTAAATAATCAAAATATCCACAAAAATTTTGATTGAAAACGATAAAAATAAAAGTCAATTAAATCATGCCGTGTAAAGACTGAGGACGATATTGATTTACAGTGATTATGAATTCAAAAGATAATTATTTGATTCAATCTCAATGATGATTTATAATAGCGGAATTTCTAAAAGAAAAATTTTATCAAAAATCTATTAAACTCGAATATGTATGGTTCACCGACGTACAATTTTGTGACCAACAAAATGAGAAAAACGACTAAAATATTTTAATTTTTCTTTAAATCTAATTTTATGATGTATTAAATTGATTCGATGATGAAATTGCTATTTTCCCTCAGATGAGCACGCGGTTATTTTATGCCGGGCTTAAGTGTGGTTATGTTCAACGAAAACTTATTCTTTTTCACCCGTTTAGTTGGGCGCCAATGATTTGCTTGACCTTGGTTTGTCGGTCCAAACAGGAATCTTTATTTACGGTTGGTGTATAGCTCGTTTCCAATGGATGGTGGCAAGAAAGTGGCTGACTTACGTGTAATGATTTTGTATGACCGGCTTATGGTGACTCAATTGCTGTCAAATGAACAGTCAGACAGACTTTGTTGTTGTTCCGAGACATCGCGTCTCAGAAAACCAAAGGCTATACTTAAAAGTTACAAAGTTGTAAATATTCTCTTTTCTCGCATTGTCTGGTGTGATTTTAGTATTGTTCGAAAAATTCTTTTCGCAAAAAACTGAAAATCGAAAAATTAAGAAAATCGAAAATTACATATATTTGCAAAGTTGCGCGAAAATATCCTAGGAAACATTGAGGTTAGTTATCGATTAGAGAATGATCGGAGAACTAGCCACATTCTCCAATCTCAAACGTTAGGGATCGACTCGGGAAAAACTATCGAGAATCATAGCGGTCTCAACAAAAATTGGACATAGTTCTAATTCTTATGTAGATCTCTAATGGGATTCGAATGTGAATATCAAACTGCTGTTTTGCTTTATTAAATAAAATGCTTTGTTTGTAAAATTTGTATTACATGTATTTACCATAAAATAATAATGAATTACTAGTAAAAACCCCACGAAATTCGGGTAAATGCTTTAAAGAAATACTTGCCGATATTAAGTGTTTAAACTTAAGTAAAAAATAAAACGTGATATTCATGAATATACTTCAGTATTTAGCTCAAGATTTATATAAAGAACTTCATGAAAGGCCAGAATTAATCTTGTATTGCTAGATAGGGTCATTCTCTACTTATAGCAGCGTATAGCGTGAGAAAACAGTAATTTTTAAGGTATAGTCTAACCTTTCACAATATGTGTCCAAGAGCTTTATCAGTGGTAGTCTGAAACGCTATAATCATTTAATTTGCTCCATTTCATGTAGAAAGGCACTGTCGCTGGCTATCGAAGATCGAAAGTGAAATTCGTATTATGAGCTATGCAAGCGTGTCGAAATTTTCGTTGAGTATCGAATTTTCTGTCGAACAGAATTTTGCTTTCGATGGTGTAGCGAAGTGTTAGAAAATTGTGAAAAATGTATGATTTTGTATATGTTTTCTTACATTTTGGCGGCTACACACTAATTTTAAACAATTTTTATTAATTTCATGCAATTATAACATCGTGAATACTAAACACAAGCTCGAAAGGCTGGTTTTACTTGTGAAAGAAAATCCCAATGCTCTGTTGGCACGATCTCTGAGAACAAAATCGTAGCGCTGTTGATAGTTTTAAAATATTTTAAATAGATTTGGCTCACAAACGCCTCTTTAGATGGTCGGAACTTTTTAATGAATCTGTAGACAAATTTCTTAAATATATTTTATATCAAAATATATTCGAAAGACTAATAAACTTAAACTCTCTTAAACATTTGCTACTCCTGGCCAGTTTACTAAGCTCTCATCCTCTGACGAATCGTTGAACCAGAACTCGTTGTACTCATTTTACCACGTTTTTATAAACTCGCTTTCTTTTTTATTTCATTTTAATTAGAACAAATTTACATAAATATGTATAAGCACAC
>NW_016157114.1:87434-90352 GCF_001687245.7 Rhagoletis zephyria | reverse complement strand
AGGGTTCCTTTTTGAAGATAAACATTCATTGTATTTTTAAAGCACATAAGTAACGGTAGACTTTGGAAATTTTAGCTTTTTTGCGATGTCGTTATGGAACATGCTGGGATTTTCCAGCTTTTTGCGCAATATTAACTCGCGATCGATTTCTTTCTTGGTCCTCGTTTCTACACTGATTTTTGTTACTAAAAATAAATGATGCAGTAAGGTGGAAAATGCTTCCAGCTTTTTAAGTGTCTACCGATTTTTATTTTAATGTTATGATTAACCGAGCTATGCTTGGTTATGTGCGACCAGTTTTTTTCGTGTACATTCTGTAATAGGGGTTATATTATTATTATTATTACAACCCTTTTATCAACTTGCAATGTTGTATGTCCAGGCCGCTTTGAATGTTGTATGTCTAGACCACCATTTATACTAGCTGCATTTTTTTGTAAGTGGGCGACAAAAGAACGCTCAACTCGGGTAAAATTTCTTTTTAGCTACTTAAGCAACTCTGTTGGTATCTGGCAAGAAAATGTGATTAGTTTAACGAGATTTAGATACAAAAACCAATTTAAATGAGTAAATATGCGAGGTATTTGCGTAATATATATACTCTTTTAAAATATAAGTCACATATAAAAGGAAACAAAAATTTCCCTCTCCACTTTCCCATTAACAATTCACAATACAGCAGTTTTTTCACTTACCAACACTAGCCTTCAGGTCGTGTATTTTTTAACCGACCTGGCTGAGCTCGGATAAATAGCCGAGTTTGTGTTGTTGCTTTGCGTGTATTTCGTCATTTAAGCGAGTGTTCTTTTGTAGCTCGGTTGCAAAAGAATGCACCTACTATTAATGTAGCAAAGCTATTTATGGCAAATTCTAGACATCAACCTAGTCTAGAAATCAACCTCGTTGTAGGTATCATATCAAAGCCATACAATTAGAAAAACTCTAGAGATAGATATCGCCTGGCCAGAAGAAGTTAAAAATATGCACTACATACGCTACAGCGGAAATGGACGACACGCAATTTCTTTAAATGAAATTAATTGCTGCTATATGTGTGTGTTCCATACGAAGTTGGAGTTCCTAATGATGGGAAGAATTGTTAACTGCTGTGCTATTCATAACGATTTATTTGCTTTTTACCTCTTCCACTGGCCCACTTTCAGCAAAAGTTTCATGGCCCTGCACATAGTCGCTACCGACAAGGGCATTCACACGCATCTCAAGCTCAGTGGGTGGATCTTCATTAATGGGATTGTTTCCCGTCATTGCCTGCTTTCGTTTTCTATCACGCACCTTAATACTAGTACGGCTCTTCAAATCCCCCCATATCTTTTTGCAAAACAAAATTTTAAACCTGGTATTAAATTCCTAACAACTTTTACATACCATGCGACTTAGTTGTTCTGCTGTGGTCCGGCTTCTCTTTTGAACACTGGGTACTGACGAAGCCATTCTATAATATGCGAAAATGGTTATGTCTAATAATACAAAAGAAATAAACGTTTTATTTTACTTACTTTTTGTAAAAGTATATTAAAATATTCAGAAAACTATGTGTATACCACTTTGCAAGCAAGGAATTTGTTTGTTTTTCGTCATTCTTCTTTGTGCTTTTCGCATTTTTTGACGTTTCGTTAAGTTGAGATGCCACCTTCCTTTTACTGAAATAAAAAGAAAATGTCAGCTGTTTAGTGTCGTTAAAAAAGAGTTACCGAATAAACACACGTTACTGCAAACCACAAAAACCGTTATATTAGACCTCGACAAATCGTATCGTTAAAAGTGAGTGAATTGCACTACAGATCGCCCTAACTAAGTCGTATGACTGAGCAATTATACATACTAGTAATAACCCCCCGGAATTCGGGTGAATGCATTAAAAAAATACTTGCAGATATTAGGTATTTAAATTTAAGTAAAATATAAAACGTGATATTCATGAATATACTTCAGTATTTAGCTCAAGATTTATTTAAAGGACTTCGTGAAAGACAACAATTAATCTTGTTTGCTAGAGACCTAATAACCCAAGATAATTTTTAAGTTATTAAAGGGCTTTTCTCTACTCATAGCTTCGTACAGTGGGTTGTGAGAAAACAGTAGTTTTTAAGGTATAGTCCAACCTTTTACAAAATCCTTCCAAGAACTTTATTAGTAGTAGTATGTAACGCAAGAATCACTTAAAATTGGCGCCGTTTCATGGTGAAAGGCATTTCGTATCACGCTTTTAAACTAACGCTTTACTAACCCTTTCAGTACAAAAATTCAACCACTGATTCTAAAAATATTCAAATACATAAGTATGTAAATATACCGGCTAATTTGGATCGTTCATTTCATAAATAACATCAAAGAATTTGTAAAGTTTTGAGTTTTGCCGTCATCCAGGATCATTTAAAATTGTCAGTGATATCCTAGGTGTTTAAAAAAGAAAGTGATCTCAGCTATTTTTATTATTTGTTTTTGCGAAATATATTTCTAAACTATGAATAATACGAATCCGAATCACAATTTCACGGAAAATTGGGTAATATTTTTCAACAGATTACACTGCTCTCTATCGAATTTCCTGCCACGTCACTGCTTCTTCTTCTTCTTTTTTGGCGCTGTAACCGCCTAAGCGATTTTGGCCGAGTTCAGCAAAGCACGTCAGTCGTTTCTCCTCTGTGCCAACTGACGCCAATTGGAAACGCCAAGTGAAGCCAAGTCCTTCTCCACCTGATCTTTCCATCGCAGTGGGGGCCTCAATCTTCCTCTGCTACCACCAGCGGGTTCCGAGTTGAATACTTTCAGAGCTGGAGCGTTGGTGTCCATTCGAACGACATGACCAAGCCAGCGGAGCCGCTGTATTTTAATTCGCTGCACTATGTCCATATCGTTGTAAAGCTCATACAGCTCATCGTTCTATCGTCTGCGGT
>NW_016157114.1:84880-86465 GCF_001687245.7 Rhagoletis zephyria | reverse complement strand
TGGCAGCTGTAGTAGACGTCGCAAGGCCCCAGACATTGTTTGCCTTGCCCCGTCCAACGCATTTCTTGGATGGCGGTGATGTCAGCTTTTGTCCTTACGAGGACATCAACCAGCCGGGCAGAGGCACCTTCCCCATTAAGGGTCCGGGCATCCCAGGTGCATGCCCTCAAATCGTAGTCCTTTGAACGTTTGCCGTGATCGTCTCATCCGAGGCTTTGCCTTGCTTCTTCACTGGAAGTGGTTTTTACGTGGCGGGTCCCAAGCCCAGCGCACAACCCATTGCTGGGACGGGGGTGGTTTCGCAACCAAATACACGTTTATATAGCGAGCCGCTTGCTCCAAGCAGACACCCGCTTGCAGCCGCACGTACCGGTGAACAGATGCTGCAGAATTCAGTAAGCCCTTAAACCGAATACGTCAGAGTGGCCCCACCGAAGCTCCCTCTCTTTCTGCCGTCACCCAAGGCTCCACTCGGATAGGTTACCGCATCNGCTCCCTCTCTTTCTGCCGTGACCCAAGGCTCCACTCGGATTGGTTACCGCATCTCGCACATGGGTTGCTCACGTTGCCCATAGTGCGCGAACGAGGACGCAAGAGTCGGGATTGAGTATAGCCAAGCAACTGTAACTGCATACCCAGCGCAATGACTATACCCCATTGCACTCCACGTCACTGCCACGTTACTGTAGCTTGTACTTTAATTTGATATACAGCTCAATTCTGTAGCTACTCCAGATCGCCCTAACTAAGTCATATGACTGAGCAATTATATATAGATACGTTGAGAGTGAAGCAAGGAAATGTTTAAACGCTTATATTGTAGCACCTACTTCACCGATTTTAAATCTGACAATTTTGGATAACCTATGGAGCTTGCACTTTAATTTGATATACAACTCAATTCTGTAGCTACACCAGATCGCCCTATCTACTTACCGATTTGAAATCTGACAATTTTTGAATAACCTGTGGAGCTTGCACTTTAATTTGATATACAACTCAATTCTGTAGCTGCAACAGATCGCCCTAACTAAGTCGTATGACTGAGCAATTATACATATATAGACTAGTAATAGCCCCCCGAAATTCGGGTGAATGCATTAAAGAAATAGGTGCAGATATTATCTATGTAAGTATTTAAACTTAAGTAAAAAATAAAACGTGATATTCATGACTATACTTCAGTATTTAGCTCAGAATTTATTTAAAGAACGTAATTAACGTAAAGACAGTAATTAATCTTGTGTTGCTAGAGACCTGATAATTTTTAAGATATTAAAGGACCTTATACTATATCTCCATTGAGAGATTTATCCATTAAGATTTAATCAATCCAGTTACTAAATCACAACCGTCTCCATTACCACAACGAGATATGTTTGACGTTCACATTTTTAAATATTTGACGTTTGCTTATGTATGATTTTATAAATACAGTTGCGGACATTGATATACAGACAGATAAAAAGAAGGTGCCAAGCGGAATTTCATTATGTGAATTCTTAATATTATTGGCTTCTTATTCGTGGTAAATATGTATGTATAATATATAGTTTGGAAAATGTAAAGAATGGTACCATATTCC
>NW_016157114.1:76817-83205 GCF_001687245.7 Rhagoletis zephyria | reverse complement strand
AATATTTTCTTAATTTATTACAACCAAAGTTATGTACATATGTATTACTAATTCCCAAACTAACAAAAATATAAAAATCCCTAAAAATACGAAAATTCATGTTTTTATGATAGGCTAGATTTCAATGTCCTCAACTGTATATTGAAAACACAAATGTCATTTGACTTATGGCATGTGAATTTGTGGTTGCCACATCCAACAAATTGTACTTATTGATCAATATTATTGAAGATTTGACGAAGATTTAACTTAAATCTACCGCCTTTCGAGATTTAATTTTATATGGTAAATCTCAAAAGATTTAACGCCAAATCTCGTCAGAGGGCTAAATCTTCATTAAATCTCAAAATGGAGACATAGTATTACACTACTTATAGCTTCGTACAGTGAGCCATTAGAAAACAGTAATTTTTAAGGTACAGTCCAACCGCTGACAATATCCGTCCAAGGGCTTTATTAGTCGTAGTCTGAAACGCCATAATCACTTAAAATTAGAGCCATTTCATGGTGAGAGGCATTTAGTATCAAAAAAATTCAACCAGTGATTCTAAAAATTTTAAAATCAGCCCTATTCTGCATTTCGACTCGAATCGAAATTTTCTCCGTTTGGCAACTTTGGTATTCTGCGTTCCGTTTCCTTTCGATCAATCTTTGAAATTTACGATTATACGTATTCTACATTTCAATCGTAGTTCCGTTTTCTAAGTTGCAAATTTGTTGACGGAGAAAGTTTCAATTGTTATTTACGTGGGTTGAAATAATAAAATTTTATAAAAAATTTAAGTAAAATGTCAAATATCGTTTTCAAAGTGGAAGTCCAGGCGTTTTCGTTTACATTATCTATAAATAAAACTGTGAAATGCACTGAATACAATTTATTCTTTTTATATAAAATTAATAGATGTATGAATATAGATACATACATACATAAAATGTTAAATTACATAAAAAATATGCTTTTATTATTGCACTCGTTTTTACTAACTTTTTAAAAAGGGGTGCGTATGTTGTCTCGAATTCGATTTGCTATGGAAAGATAAGCTTTGTTCTTCCCCTCCTCCTGACGATGGGTTTCATTTGCGTTCAAATCTTCCACTCTGTAGTAAATACAAATGTTGTGGAGTGCTCAAACAACGTTTATAATTTCACTGACTTTAAGCCATGTAATACAGTTCAAGATGAATTCCTTATGAATTCCTTTCAACATCAGCAATCTGGGACTCGTTCTTCTCTTCAAGCAATAACGCCGCGGCACATTCATTCTTATAATTATTTATCCACTTACATTTTTTTTTTAATTACAGTGATGCTAGGTATATTTAGTTATTTTAAAATATTTACAAACTTTAACTTCATGTGCTGCTATAGTTTGGTGGCAAATATTTCTTTGTTTTGTTTCGATTTCACACATTCCTAGGCAAACAGCTGATTTCGAAAGAGGTTTTCTCTCTTCCTCTTCTTCTTTCGTTTCGATCGTAACGCAGAATACCTAAGTTCGATTCCAGCGGAGCGGAATGCGGGAACGTAATCGAAATGCAGGATAGGGCTGAATCATAAGTATGTATACCGGCTAATTTGGATCGTTCATTTCAAAAATCACATCAAACAATTTTTACAGTTTTGAGTTTTACCGTCATCCCGGGTCCTTTAAATTTGTCAGTGATATCCTAGGTGTTTAAAAAAGAAAGCGATCTCAGCTATTTTTATTTTTTGCTTTCGGGAAATATATTATTTACAACAAATCCGAATCACAGTTCCACGGAAAAATTGGTAATATTTTTCAATAGATTACACTGCTCACTGTCTACTTTTCTGCCATAGAAGCAAGGCATATTCAACAAGGTAGAAGTGACACTTCAGTCGAGCTCTCTCATACCTGACTAATGTCAAAAAATGTAAACAAAGAAATTAACCCTTTGTTATGCATTTACCATATTTGATAGAACTCAACATCTTTGGAACTAAAGTTTTTGTAAATATGAAATTATTTAAAATCTCATTAGAATCAGCTTCAATTTATTTATTCACTGAGGGAAAAAAATTTTAGAATTAAAAAAAGACGTGCTAAATTTAAAATAATACAATTCGAAGGTTTAAAATAACGCACAAGTTTGTTGTCCAGGCTCTTGACAAACACAACGCACCGCTCGCAATTCCTTTTCATTTTATTATGTATTTAAAATCAGTCGCACAGATCACAATTGAAAATGTATATTAAAAAAAATTTCAATAGTATAGGGTTAAGAGTTGACATTTCAGTCGCAGTTCAAAAGAGAGAAATGGCGAAATCACTTCTACCTTGTTATGCCTTGCATAGAAGCGTTGAGAGTGGGTCAAGAAAATGTTTAAACGCTCATATTTTAGCACCTGCTTCACCGATATGAAATCTGACAATTTTTGAATAACGCATGGAGCTTGCACTTTAATTTGATATACAACTCAATTCTGTAGCTGCACCAGATCGCCCTAACTAAGTCGTATGACTGAGCAATTATATATAGATACGTTGCCCATAGTGCGCGAACGAGGACGCAAGAGTCGGGATTGAGTATAGCCAAGCAACTGTAACTGCATACCCAGCGCAATGACTATACCCCATTGCACTCCACGTTACTGCAGCTTGTACTTTAATATGATATACAGCTCAATTCTGTAGCTACTCCAGATCGCCCTAACTAAGTCATATGACAGCAATTATATATAGATACGTTGAGAGTGAAGCAAGGAAATGTTTAAACGCTTATATTTTAGCACCTACTTCACCGATTTTAAATCTGACAATTTTGGATAACCCATGGAGCTTGCACTTTAATTTGATATACAACTCAATTCTGTAGCTACACCAGATCCAGATAAAACCAGCAGACAAAAATGTAAATTAAGGCATATGTTACAGTTTTGCACTTGGCTGAATACATAAGTATGTATACCGGCTAATTTGGATCGTTCATTTCAAAAATCACATCAAACAATTTTTAAAGTTTTGAGTTTTACCGTCATCCCGGGTCCTTTAAATTTGTCAGTGATATCCTAGGTGTTTAAAAAAGAAAGCGATCTCAGTTATTTTTATTTTTTGCTTTCGGCAAATATATTACAGTATATTTTGCTTAGCTGCACATCCTTCTTTGCACGAAAAACTGAGCACTTAACCGAAAAAGGCACTTAAGTGAATTTTCTTTACTACTTCAATGAGGAAGGTATCCGAATCCCTATGAAACCAAATAATAGAGAAGCACTTACTACGTAGAAATTACTGCAAGCGAAATTTTTACCGAATGGTATCTAATGATCTATATAACTACATAAATTGATAGCCATTTTCGTTGTTCTGCGAGATGAGCGAAATAAATAAAAGCTTGTAAAACAAGGTAATTGTAGGGCCAGTGCAGGTTAACGTAATACTTTCTTTGATAATTAATCCTAGTTGCACAATTTTTAAGGCAGGTAACGCCAATGTGCAGATATATTGAATGCATCTATCGGAGCAGTTTCCTTATAAATGGTTAAAACAATGCCTCTGATGCGCATTTTGGGGTAGGTATCTTAAATGTGCACTTAAGCATAAAGGCAGCAAAGCAAAATATACTGTATCACTTAACCGAAAAAGGCACTTAAGTGAATTTTCTTTACTACTTCAATGAGGAAGGTATCCGAATCCCTATGAAACCAAATAATAGAGAAGCACTTACTACGTAGAAATTACTGCAAGCGAAATTTTTACCGAATGGTATCTAATGATCTATATAACTACATAAATTGATAGCCATTTTCGTTGTTCTGCGAGATGAGCGAAATAAATAAAAGCTTGTAAAACAAGGTAATTGTAGGGCCAGTGCAGGTTAACGTAATACTTTCTTTGATAATTAATCCTAGTTGCACAATTTTTAAGGCAGGTAACGCCAATGTGCAGATATATTGAATGCATCTATCGGAGCAGTTTCCTTATAAATGGTTAAAACAATGCCTCTGATGCGCATTTTGGGGTAGGTATCTTAAATGTGCACTTAAGCATAAAGGCAGCAAAGCAAAATATACTGTATTTACAACAAATCCGAATCACAGTTCCACGGAAAAATTGGTAATATTTTTCAATAGATTACACTGCTCACTGTCTACTTTTCTGCCGTAGAAAACATTTCATTTATTTCAAAAAACATTAGTACAATAAGACTTAGTCTTTTTTAGTACAACAGGTTCATACAAATTACAAATTATAACAATAGAATATTAAATGTAACAACAAATATCGAAAGTAATCTAGATAAATATTACAAATACAGATTGGTTCATCAATTTGAAGAGAAGCGGGTATACAGAATAGCTTTAAAGTTGCTTTTGCTAAGTTTGCTTCTAACATTAATTGGAATGGAGTTCCAGATTCGTATAGCGTTAATGAAAAACAGTCTTGTGGAATTGTTAAATTTGTATAGAGGTAAGATTAAGTCGTATGATCGCTCCGACTTAGGAAAGATAAGTTTTTCATATAAGTAATAAGGTATCTTCGTATTCATAAGTCGGAAAAGGAAAATGCAGTTTCTGGCCTTTATGTATGTAGTCGGAGATTTCACACCCCAGCAAAAAGACCTCCAGGCAGATATATGGTCAAATTTACGAATACCAAATACGTACCGAGTAACATGATTAAATAAAATGTCAATTTTATGGGCAGAGGCGGAATCAAGTTTGCTGATCAAGGCATATTCAACAAGGTAGAAGTGACAGTTCAGTCGAGCTCTCTCATACCTGACTAATGTCAAAAAATGTAAACAAAGAAATTAACCCTTTGTTATGCATTTACCATATTTGATAGAACCCAACATCTTTGAAATTAAAGTTTTTGTAAATATGAAATTATTTAAAATCTCATTACAATCAGCTTCATTTTATTTATTCACTGAGGGAAAAAATTTTAGAATTAAAAAAAGACGTGCTAAATTTAAAATAATACGCATATGAAAAAGCACCAACCCAACTCGTTTTAAATTTGAGTCTGTACGTTATAAAATGTGTCGTTGCGAAGTGCACAGATGCTTTTTCATTATAAGAAATTAAAATTAAGAAGAAAAAAATTTAATTTTGTGTTCCGTCTGATGGTAATTGAACCCGGACGCTCTTGGTACCAATTGTATCAAGCGTCTTTGCACACTCAGCCATACATGTAAATGTGTTTTCGAATGTTGAGTTTGAATCAACATCCCAGCGCGCGATTAGTGCATGATGTCGTACCATGTATGTACATAAGTATGTATGTATGTGTTGTCAGCGCTTTGCATGCTTTGTATACATATGCTTTCTTATGCCCTGTATGCAGCTCTCAAGAAAACGGTCAAGAAAAAATTGCCAATATTTCGTGTGTGTGTCCAAGGAATTTTGACACTTTTGATACTTCATAGCCTGTTGCCTCACTCTTTCCTCGAGAAATAATGGAACGGGCATATATTTCTGTTGCAAACCTGGGTTGCCTTGTGATCTTTTTTCACAAAAAACTTTAGAAATCCGTAGTAGAAAGCGTAGCAAATTCCTTAAGAACTGCGTACTGCCTTAAGGAAATTTGACTCAAGAAAATTTCTTAGGCATTTCTTGAACTTCATTTTATATGGAGTTTTTGTGTTTCTTGAGAGCCGCATACAGGCCTTTTATTACATATGAAAAAGCATCCGAGACGCGCAAAACGCCATCTGTGCAGTGAAAATGCTTCATTTTAATACGGGCGTATTTGATTTGAATATTTCCATTATACGTAGTGTATGTATAATGAAAAAATCCATTTTGTTAAGACTTTTCACTTGATTAAAAAACGAACATTTTTAAACCGTAGTCAAATAAAATTTTTTTATTATTTTTTATTGAGCTTTGTACCACGATTGTTTATTAGGAAAAATTGAAAAAGCAACAAAGTCTAAGCGGTAGAAGTTATAGCACTATTTCGGAGATCACCACATCTCCTCATCAGACTTCTTTTTTTTCCTAGACTTCAGCAGGGATCGAACCTGCGTAATCAATATTCAAAGTCAGAAGCGTTAACCACTGAGCTATGTACATTCCGTAAACTCTTGTTGCTAATTCATTTTCCTTATTCAACCAACTACTATCAAGTGCAGCTGATTTGCCGCTATTTAAACTCGACAGCGTGGTTGTTGTTGTCAATTCTATACATCCATTTGCTTATTTGCTTTTTTGTATAGTTTCAGGCAGGCTCTTCCTAAACTATGTATTTATCAATGTTATTGTGGCTTATTAAAATTTTATTTTTAATATTTTTTATTGAGCTTTGTACCACGATTGTTTATTAGGAAAAATTGAAAAAGCAACAAAGTCTAAGCGGTAGAAGTTATAGCACTATTTCGGAGATCACCACATCTCCTCATCAGACTTCTTTTTTTTTTAC
>NW_016157114.1:63437-76792 GCF_001687245.7 Rhagoletis zephyria | reverse complement strand
TTACAACAAATCCGAATCACAGTTCCACGGAAAAATTGGTAATATTTTTCAATAGATTACACTGCTCACTGTCTACTTTTCTGCCGTAGAAAACATTTCATTTATTTCAAAAAACATTAGTACAATAAGACTTAGTCTTTTTTAGTACAACAGGTTCATACAAATTACAAATTATAACAATAGAATATTAAATGTAACAACAAATATCGAAAGTAATCTAGATAAATATTACAAATACAGATTGGTTCATCAATTTGAAGAGAAGCGGGTATACAGAATAGCTTTAAAGTTGCTTTTGCTAAGTTTGCTTCTAACATTAATTGGAATGGAGTTCCAGATTCGTATAGCGTTAATGAAAAACAGTCTTGTGGAATTGTTAAATTTGTATAGAGGTAAGATTAAGTCGTATGATCGCTCCGACTTAGGAAAGATAAGTTTTTCATATAAGTAATAAGGTATCTTCGTATTCATAAGTCGGAAAAGGAAAATGCAGTTTCTGGCCTTTATGTATGTAGTCGGAGATTTCACACCCCAGCAAAAAGACCTCCAGGCAGATATATGGTCAAATTTACGAATACCAAATACGTACCGAGTAACATGATTAAATAAAATGTCAATTTTATGGGCAGAGGCGGAATCAAGTTTGCTGATCAAGGCATATTCAACAAGGTAGAAGTGACAGTTCAGTCGAGCTCTCTCATACCTGACTAATGTCAAAAAATGTAAACAAAGAAATTAACCCTTTGTTATGCATTTACCATATTTGATAGAACCCAACATCTTTGAAATTAAAGTTTTTGTAAATATGAAATTATTTAAAATCTCATTACAATCAGCTTCATTTTATTTATTCACTGAGGGAAAAAATTTTAGAATTAAAAAAAGACGTGCTAAATTTAAAATAATACGCATATGAAAAAGCACCAACCCAACTCGTTTTAAATTTGAGTCTGTACGTTATAAAATGTGTCGTTGCGAAGTGCACAGATGCTTTTTCATTATAAGAAATTAAAATTAAGAAGAAAAAAATTTAATTTTGTGTTCCGTCTGATGGTAATTGAACCCGGACGCTCTTGGTACCAATTGTATCAAGCGTCTTTGCACACTCAGCCATACATGTAAATGTGTTTTCGAATGTTGAGTTTGAATCAACATCCCAGCGCGCGATTAGTGCATGATGTCGTACCATGTATGTACATAAGTATGTATGTATGTGTTGTCAGCGCTTTGCATGCTTTGTATACATATGCTTTCTTATGCCCTGTATGCAGCTCTCAAGAAAACGGTCAAGAAAAAATTGCCAATATTTCGTGTGTGTGTCCAAGGAATTTTGACACTTTTGATACTTCATAGCCTGTTGCCTCACTCTTTCCTCGAGAAATAATGGAACGGGCATATATTTCTGTTGCAAACCTGGGTTGCCTTGTGATCTTTTTTCACAAAAAACTTTAGAAATCCGTAGTAGAAAGCGTAGCAAATTCCTTAAGAACTGCGTACTGCCTTAAGGAAATTTGACTCAAGAAAATTTCTTAGGCATTTCTTGAACTTCATTTTATATGGAGTTTTTGTGTTTCTTGAGAGCCGCATACAGGCCTTTTATTACATATGAAAAAGCATCCGAGACGCGCAAAACGCCATCTGTGCAGTGAAAATGCTTCATTTTAATACGGGCGTATTTGATTTGAATATTTCCATTATACGTAGTGTATGTATAATGAAAAAATCCATTTTGTTAAGACTTTTCACTTGATTAAAAAACGAACATTTTTAAACCGTAGTCAAATAAAATTTTTTTATTATTTTTTATTGAGCTTTGTACCACGATTGTTTATTAGGAAAAATTGAAAAAGCAACAAAGTCTAAGCGGTAGAAGTTATAGCACTATTTCGGAACTTCAGCAGGGATCGAACCTGCGTAATCAATGTTCAAAGTCAGAAGCGTTAACCACTGAGCTATGTACATTCCGTAAACTCTTGTTGCTAATTCATTTTCATAATTCATTTAATTTTAATAAGTCACAATAACATTGACAAATACAAATTTTTTTATTCTTACAACGCGTTTTTTTCTCAATGTTGAATTTTCGGTTTAATTTAAATGTGGAAATGCATACTTACACAAAATTACACACTAAATGAAACACACTCATTTATAAAACCGTTTTGACAATTTTCTTGCTTTTACTATCCCAATGTTTTTGAGCTATTATTTTTTTATTCAAATACTTAATTCTAAAGTATATCTATATATATAAAAATGGTGTGAAAAATGTATAGTAATTCATCGATTGAGAACGGTTGGGCGGATTTGGCTAAAATTTTCTCTTAGTTGTTCGTAACTGTCAGGAGAAGGTTTTTACGAAAGAAAATTTTGGGAAACTCGAAAAATTGGAAAAATCGAAAATTGATTTTTTTGTATGGAATTTTGTGTGCAATTCCTTCTGAATGGCTTTCGAATGGAAAAATAGAAAATTCTAANAAAAATTCTAAGTGGAAAACTCGGAAAAATTCCGAAGAGCGCGAAAAATTTGATTTTTTTAGACGAAATTTTGCCTTTTTCGCATGATTTGATGATTTTGGGCGATGCACCTTCGTTAAAATTCGTTGGGAAGCTTGGAAATTTTCGGATAATTGTGAAATTCATTGTGAGCATGAATCAATTGCGAACAATTTTCTCATATGTTTCATAACTGATTCGAATGGTTGCTGCTTTTTGGAAAGGTGTTTAGAAGTAGGAGTGCACAAAGTTTTAATTTTTTCTATAGGTGGCGCAAGGACAGGACTACGCTAAAAAAATACAATTGGTGCGTAGGTAGCCTTTTGCCTAGATAAGCATATAGGATACATTTTTTCCTTTCAGTGGGCCAGGGACCGATCTATTCGAAAAAATCTTATTTATGGTCCGATTTGCTTTAAATTTGGCATGGTTAACATATAGGATATTTCTGCTGATCTATTCGAATAATTGATCCGATTTGCTTGAAATTTGGTAGGTAGGTAGCTTATTGCCTGGGTTAACATATAGGATATTTTTTCTAATAGGTGGACCAGATACCGATCTATTCCAAAATCTTATTCAAGGTCCGATTTGCTTGAAATTCGATACCCGTATTATAATATGCGTAGAATAGAATTGAGTCATTGTTTTACAGTTCGAAAGGTGTTTGAAGGCGCCGCAAACATTCGGGTATTGGCCAATTAACAATACTTATTACACAGGCCAAAAAAATGGAAAAAAATTTGATGCAGCAAATGTTGACAATATATATTTTTGGCAATTTTTTTGTGCAGATCACGAATCCGTAAGTTTCCATCAGCTCAAAATTTTGAGAGGACAAGGTCAAAGTGTAAAAAAATCGCGTTTTTTGCAATATTTGATAGGCTCTAGCAAAGAAACAAAGGGTGGTAGAACCTTCCACTTAGTCTTAGACTAAAGCTAAAAATCTCGACTACTACCCCTACAAATTCCTGCAATTAAGCATGAGGTGGTAGAACCTTCCACTTAGGCTTAAATTAAGGCTTGGCCTTCTGACTTCAATCCGTGAAAATACCATTCCTGTACCTTGACCCTAAGGGTCAGGGCAAGGTGCAGGAATAGTATTTTCAGGGATAGTAGCCTGTAGTTCTAGTTTTAATTTAAGCCTAAGTGGAAGGTTCCATCACCTTTTGTTTCCTTTCTTGCACTTTCACCACGTTTTTCTCAAAATGTGGAGCTGATGGAAACTTTATACTTATGGATTCGTAATCAGCACAAAAAAGTCTACCAAAAACAGCTTTAACATTTGCCGCATCAAAATCGGTGTTGCCCTGTAGTACCTAGACTAATTATGTAAAGAGAAGCTCCTTCTTTTAATAAGAGGTTATCTCGCGAACGGCTGTAGCGATCTTTTTGAAATTTTAGTCACCTACTGCAGACTTTCGATATATTAAAGGATCAGCCATACATATCGAATTTTTCATACCGTATTTCTCTGGAAGTATTTGTGGTAGTGTTCTGGAAATTGGTATAGAGATTTTTGGGCTACTGGAAAAGGGGGAGTGGCGCTTTCCAAACATATTGAAACCTTTACCTATCTTTAAATATATACGCCCAGAATGCAGTGTTTTTTCTTTTTCAAAATAAATTTTTTTTTTGTAAATTTTTTATAAAAATATAGTTAATTTTTCNAGGTATAGAGATTTTTAGGCTACTGGAAAAGGGGGAGTGGCGCTTTCCAAACATATTGAAACCTTTACCTATCTTTAAATATATACATCCAGAATACAGTGTTTTTTCTTTTTCAAAATAAAATTTTTTTTTGTAAATTTTTTATAAAAATATAGTTAGTTTTTCATCAAATGGCACCTAATTTTGAGTATGGAGTTTTGTAGTTCACTCAATTTCAGTTTCATAAAGTGCAAGTTTTAAAAGGCTATAAGTTACCGTTGATTTTTGAGAACTTTTTCGCTGGTGATGCTGCGCATTTTCTCCGTATAGCGAATGCGTGATAGTTTTTTTGTATGGGAAAAATTCCGAAGAGTGTCGGTATGTAAAAGACTTTCTCTGGTGGGTGAACTCCTTCTCAACGACCGAGACGATTTAAATGAATATTTTTTATGTATTTGAGTAGGTCCCTGTACATATTAAATTCTCAACTTAAAACGCCAGGTGGCGCTGGGGTCGAGTGATTGCCAAAAATCGTCATTTCGGAGGCATCAGGGATCAAAGTCAAATTACCCCCGTTAAATCAACCATCAGAACCATTGCGGTAATTGCTTTACGGTGACTAATCAGAAAGTGGACCAATGATACTCATCAGTTTGGAAATTGCCACCAACTATACTATACAGATTCAAGGACGATTCACCATCGAGCCGCAAGGACTTCTTCCCGCTTTCGTCAGGTTATTTAAGACGGCAATGGAGTATATGCCTTCTATCGACCACAAAACCAAAGTGAACGGGAATTGCTGGTGAAAACGTTGGACCAAATGTTTCAATAAAAAAATGAATATTGGGCAGGACGAAGTTCGCCGGGTCTGCTAGTTAGACATTAAAAAAAGTTTGATTCCTCTAAATTTACATCAGAACTTAACTTCAATAATTTAGCTATTCAATTTTTGCTATTCGAAATTTCCTTTCCATTAAATTTATTAAAAATTACTTTCAGTTTCTTTATGACAACAAGGAATACTGGTTTAGGTTTTATCAGACCACTATTTGAAATTTGGCCTATCCATGTATGTATATGAAAGGGAGATTTTCTTTTCATATTCGGTATGATAAATTCTGCACCTGGGAACAAACGCGTCCACTTAGAAATACTCGGCTGTGATAGGCAACAAATAAAGTCATCGCAGCAATTTGCTCACCGTTGTCGCTTCACTTGACAATTCGAAGGTTTAAAATAACGCACAAGTTTGTTGTCCAGGCTCTTGACAAACACAACGCACCGCTCGCAATTCCTTTTCATTTTATTATATATTTAAAATCAGTCGCACAGATCACAATTGAAAATGTATATTAAAAAAAATTTCAATAGTATAGGGTTAAGAGTTGACATTTCAGGCGCAGTTCAAAAGAGAGAAATGGCGAAATCACTTCTACCTTGTTATGCCTTGCATAGAAGCGTTGAGAGTGAGTCAAGAAAATGTTTAAACGCTCATATTTTAGCACCTGCTTCACCGATATGAAATCTGACAATTTTTGAATAGCGTATGGAGCTTGCACTTTAATTTTATATACAACTCAATTCTGTAGCTACACCAGATCGCCCAAACTAAGTCGTATGACTGAGCAATTATATATAGATACGTTGCCCAGAGTGCGCGAACGAGGACGCAAGAGTCGGGATTGAGTATAGCCAAGCAACTGTAACTGCATACCCAGCGCAATGACTATACCCCATTGCACTCCACGTCACTGCCACGTCACTGCAGCTTGTACTTTAATTTGATATACGGCTCAATTCTGTAGCTACTCCAGATCGCCCTTACTAAGTCGTATGACTGAGCAATTATATATAGATACGTTGCCCAGAGTGCGCGAACGAGGACGCAAGAGTCGGGATTGAGTATAGCCAAGCAACTGTAACTGCATACCCAGCGCAATGACTATACCCCATTGCACTCCACGTCACTGCCACGTCACTGCAGCTTGTACTTTAATTTGATATACGGCTCAATTCTGTAGCTACTCCAGATCGCCCTTACTAAGTCATATGACTGAGCAATTATATATAGATACGTTGAGAGTGAAGCAAGGAAATGTTTAAACGCTTATATTTTAGCACCTACTTCACCGATTTTAAATCTGACAGTTTTGGATAACCTATGGAGCTTGCACTTTAATTTGATATACAACTCAATTCTGTAGCTACACCAGATCCATATAAAACCAGCAGACAAAAATGTAAATTAAGGCATATGTTACAGTTTTGCACGTATATATTTTTAATAACTTTTTGACAATTTTCGTGGTACTATTTTTGAATATCTAGGCAAAAAATTGAAAGTTAGGGGGGGCCCGGGACCGCCCTGCCCCTACCTGGCTACGCCCATGCCTATGTAGCTTGCACTTTAATTTGATATACAACTCAATTCTGTAGCTTCACCAGATCGCCCTAACTATGTCGTATGACTGAGCAATTATACATATATAGACTAGTAATAGCCCCCCGAAATTCGGGAAATGCGTTAAACAAATAGTTGCAGATATTATCTATGTCAGTATTTAAACTTAAGTAAAAAATAAAACGTGATATTCATGACTATACTTCAGTATTTAGCTCAGAATTTATTTAAAGAACGTAATTAACGTAAAGACAGTAATTAATCTTGTATTGCTAGAGACCTGATAATTTTTAAGATATTAAAGGACCTTACACTACTTATAGCTTCGTACAGTGAGCCATTAGAAAACAGTAATTTTTAAGGTACAGTCCAACCGCTCACAATATCCGTCCAAGGGCTTTATTAGTCGTAGTCTGAAACGCCATAATCACTTAAAATTAGAGCCATTTCATGGTGAGAGGCATTTAGTATCAAAAAAATTCAACCAGTGATTCTAAAAATTTAAAAATCAGCCCTATTCTGCATTTCGACTCGATTCGAAATTTTCTCCGTTTGGCAACTTTGGTATTCTGCGTTCCGTTTCCTTTCGATCAATCTTCGAAATTTACGTTTATACGTATTCTACATTTCGATCGTAGTTCCGTTTTCTAAGTTGCAAATTTGTTGACGGAGAACGTTTCAATTGTTATTTTCGTGGGTTTAAATAATAAAATTTTATAAAGAAATTTAAGAAAAATATACTGTGCATGATTGTAAGTCATCATAAATGAATTTTCTCGATTTCTGTGTTTTCGCGAGCGGTAATACGGGCAATACGAAAAATTGGCTCAAATAATGGCAACCAAAAGGGATATTCCGCGACGTTTTCAAAGTGGAAGTCCAGGCGTTTTCGTTTACATTATCTACAAATAAAACTGTGAAATGCACTTAATACAATTTATTCTTTTTATATAAAATTAATAGATGTATGAAGATAGATACATACATACATAAAATGTTAAGTTACATAAAAAATATGGTTTTATTATTGCACTCGTTTTTACTAACTTTTTAAAAAGGGGTGCGTATGTTGTCTCGAATTCGATTTGCTATGGAAAGATAAGCTTTGTTCTTCCCCTCCTCCTGACGGCTTTCAAAATGGGATTCATTTGCGTTCAAATCTTCCACTCTGTAGTAAATGCAAATGTTGTGGAGTGCTCAAACAACGTTTATTATTTCACTGACTTTAAGCCATGTAATACAGTTCAAGATGAATTCCTTATGACTCTTCACTCATCTGAAAAAGATTAAACATGTCCCTAAATTTCCGCCTTACAACATCAGCAATCTAGGACTCGTTCTTCTCTTCAAGCAATAACGCCGCGGCACAATCATTCTTATAATTATGTATCCACTTAAATTTTTTTTTTAATTACAGTGATGCTATATGTATGTATATGTATTACAGTGATGTATATTTAGTTATTTTAAAATATTTACAAACTTTAACTTCATATGCTGCTATAGTTTGGTGGCAAATATTTCTTTGTTTTGTTTCGATTTCACACATTCCTAGGCAAACAGCTGATTTCGAAAGATGTTTTCTCTCTTCCTCTTCTTCTTTCGTTTCGATCGTAACGCAGAATACCTAAGTTCGATTCCAGCGGAGCGGAATGCGGGAACGTAATCGAAATGCAGAATAGGGCTGTCAACATCCAGCGCGCGATTAGTGCATGATGTCGTACCATGTATGTTCATATGTACTTGAAGATGTATGTGTTGTCACGCTTTGCATGCTTTGTATACATATGCTGCCTTATGCCCTGTATGCAGCTCTCAAGAAAACGGTCAAGAAAAAATTGCCAATATTTCGTGTGTGTGTCCAAGGAATTTTGACACTTTTTGATACTTCATAGCCTGTTGCCTCACTCTTTCCTCAAGAAATAATGGACGGGCATATATTTCTGTTGCAAACCTGGGTTGCCTTGTGCTCTTTTTTCACAAAAAACTTTAGAAATCCGTAGTAGAAAGCGTAGCAAATTCCTTAAGAACTGCGTACTGCCTTAAGGAAATTTGACTCAAGAAAATTTCTTAGGCATTTCTTGAACTTCATTTTATATGGAGTTTTTGTGTTTCTTGAGAGCCGCATACAGGCCTTTTATTACATATGAAAAAGCATCCGAGACGCGCAAAACGCCATCTGTGCAGTGAAAATGCTTCATTTTAATACGGGCGTATTTGATTTGAATATTATCCATTATACGTAGTGTATGTATAATGAAAAAATCCATTTTGTTAAGACTTTTCACTTGATTAAAAAACGAACATTTTTAAACCGTAGTCAAATAAAATTTTTTTATTATTTTTTATTGAGCTTTGTACCACGATTGTTTATTAGGAAAAATTGAAAAAGCAACAAAGTCTAAGCGGTAGAAGTTATAGCACTATTTCGGAGATCACCACATCTCCTCATCAGACTTCTTTTTTTTCCTAGACTTCAGCAGGGATCGAACCTGCGTAATCAATATTCAAAGTCAGAAGCGTTAACCACTGAGCTATGTACATTCCGTAAACTCTTGTTGCTAATTCATTTTCCTTATTCAACCAACTACTATCAAGTGCAGCTGATTTGCCGCTATTTAAACTCGACAGCGTGGTTGTTGTTGTCAATTCTATACATCCATTTGCTTATTTGCTTTTTTGTATAGTTTCAGGCAGGCTCTTCCTAAACTATGTATTTGTCAATGTTATTGTGGCTTATTAACATTTTATTTTTAATATTTTTATTGAGCTTTGTACCACGATTGTTTATTAGGAAAAATTGAAAAAGCAACAAAGTCTAAGCGGTAGAAGTTATAGCACTATTTCGGAGATCACCACATCTCCTCATCAGACTTCTTTTTTTTTTACACTTCAGCAGGGATCGAACCTGCGTAATCAATGTTCAAAGTCAGAAGCGTTAACCACTGAGCTATGTACATTCCGTAAACTCTTGTTGCTAATTCATTTTCATAATTCATTTAATTTTAATAAGTCACAATAACATTGACAAATACAAATTTTTTTATTCTTACAACGCGTTTTTTTCTCAATGTTGAATTTTCGGTTTAATTTAAATGTGGAAATGCATACTTACACAAAATTACACACTAAATGAAACACACTCATTTATAAAACCGTTTTGACAATTTTCTTGCTTTTACTATCCCAATGTTTTTGAGCTATTATTTTTTTATTCAAATACTTAATTCTAAAGTATATCTATATATATAAAAATGGTGTGAAAAATGTATAGTAATTCATCGATTGAGAACGGTTGGGCGGATTTGGCTAAAATTTTCTCTTAGTTGTTCGTAACTGTCAGGAGAAGGTTTTTACGAAAGAAAATTTTGGGAAACTCGAAAAATTGGAAAAATCGAAAATTGATTTTTTTGTATGGAATTTTGTGTGCAATTCCTTCTGAATGGCTTTCGAATGGAAAAATAAAAAATTCTAAGTGGAAAACTCGGAAAAATTCCGAAGAGCGCGAAAAATTTGATTTTTTTAGACGAAATTTTGCCTTTTTCGCATGATTTGATGATTTTGGGCGATGCACCTTCGTTAAAATTCGTTGGGAAGCTTGGAAATTTTCGGATAATTGTGAAATTCATTGTGAGCATGAATCAATTGCGAACAATTTTCTCATATGTTTCATAACTGATTCGAATGGTTGCTGCTTTTTGGAAAGGTGTTTAGAAGTAGGAGTGCACAAAGTTTTAATTTTTTCTATAGGTGGCGCAAGGACAGAACTACGCTAAAAAAATACAATTGGTGCGTAGGTAGCCTTTTGCCTAGATAAGCATATAGGATACATTTTTTCCTTTCAGTGGGCCAGGGACCGATCTATTCGAAAAAATCTTATTTATGGTCCGATTTGCTTTAAATTTGGCATGGTTAACATATAGGATATTTCTGCTGATCTATTCGAATAATTGATCCGATTTGCTTGAAATTTGGTAGGTAGGTAGCTTATTGCCTGGGTTAACATATAGGATATTTTTTCTAATAGGTGGACCAGATACCGATCTATTCCAAAATCTTATTCAAGGTCCGATTTGCTTGAAATTCGATACCCGTATTATAGATATGCGTAGAATAGAATTGAGTCATTGTTTTACAGTTCGAAAGGTGTTTGAAGGCGCCGCAAACATTCGGGTATTGGCCAATTAACAATACTTATTACACAGGCCAAAAAAATGGAAAAAAATTTGATGCAGCAAATGTTGACAATATATATTTTTGGCAATTTTTTTGTGCAGATCACGAATCCGTAAGTTTCCATCAGCTCAAAATTTTGAGAGGACAAGGTCAAAGTGTAAAAAAATCGCGTTTTTTGCAATATTTGATAGGCTCTAGCAAAGAAACAAAGGGTGGTAGAACCTTCCACTTAGTCTTAGACTAAAGCTAAAAATCTCGACTACTACCCCTACAAATTCCTGCAATTAAGCATGAGGTGGTAGAACCTTCCACTTAGGCTTAAATTAAGGCTTGGCCTTCTGACTTCAATCCGTGAAAATACCATTCCTGTACCTTGACCCTAAGGGTCAGGGCAAGGTGCAGGAATAGTATTTTCAGGGATAGTAGCCTGTAGTTCTAGTTTTAATTTAAGCCTAAGTGGAAGGTTCCATCACCATTTGTTTTCTTTCTTGCACTTTCACCACGTTTTTCTCAAAATGTGGAGCTGATGGAAACTGTATACTTATGGATTCGTAATCAGCACAAAAAAGTCTACCAAAAACAGCTTTAACATTTGCCGCATCAAAATCGGTGTTGCCCTGTAGTACCTAGACTAATTATGTAAAGAGAAGCTCCTTCTTTTAATAAGAGGTTATCTCGCGAACGGCTGTAGCGATCTTTTTGAAATTTTAGTCACCTACTGCAGACTTTCGATATATTAAAGGATCAGCCATACATATCGAATTTTTCATACCGTATTTCTCTGGAAGTATTTGTGGTAGTGTTCTGGAAATAGGTATAGAGATTTTTAGGCTACTGGAAAAGGGGGAGTGGCGCTTTCCAAACATATTGAAACCTTTACCTATCTTTAAATATATACATCCAGAATACAGTGTTTTTTCTTTTTCAAAATAAAATTTTTTTTTGTAAATTTTTTATAAAAATATAGTTAGTTTTTCATCAAATGGCACCTAATTTTGTGTATGGAGTTTTGTAGTTCACTCAATTTCAGTTTCATAAAGTGCAAGTTTTAAAAGGCTATAAGTTACCGTTGATTTTTGAGAACTTTTTCGCTGGTGATGCTGCGCATTTTCTCCGTATAGCGAATGCGTGATAGTTTTTTTGTATGGGAAAAATTCCGAAGAGTGTCGGTATGTAAAAGACTTTCTCTGGTGGGTGAACTCCTTCTCAACGACCGAGACGATTTAAATGAATATTTTTTATGTATTTGAGTAGGTCCCTGTACATATTAAATTCTCAACTTAAAACGCCAGGTGGCGCTGGGGTCGAGTGATTGCCAAAAATCGTCATTTCGGAGGCATCAGGGATCAAAGTCAAATTACCCCCGTTAAATCAACCATCAGAACCATTGCGGTAATTGCTTTACGGTGACTAATCAGAAAGTGGACCAATGATACTCATCAGTTTGGAAATTGCCACCAACTATACTATACAGATTCAAGGACGATTCACCATCGAGCCGCAAGGACTTCTTCCCGCTTTCGTCAGGTTATTTAAGACGGCAATGGAGTATATGCCTTCTATCGACCACAAAACCAAAGTGAACGGGAATTGCTGGTGAAAACGTTGGACCAAATGTTTCAATAAAAAAATGAATATTGGGCAGGACGAAGTTCGCCGGGTCTGCTAGTTAGACATTAAAAAAAGTTTGATTCCTCTAAATTTACATCAGAACTTAACTTCAATAATTTAGCTATTCAATTTTTGCTATTCGAAATTTCCTTTCCATTAAATTTATTAAAAATTACTTTCAGTTTCTTTATGACAACAAGGAATACTGGTTTAGGTTTTATCAGACCACTATTTGAAATTTGGCCTATCCATGTATGTATATGAAAGGGAGATTTTCTTTTCATATTCGGTATGATAAATTCTGCACCTGGGAACAAACGCGTCCACTTAGAAATACTCGGCTGTGATAGGCAACAAATAAAGTCATCGCAGCAATTTGCTCACCGTTGTCGCTTCACTTGACAATTCGAAGGTTTAAAATAACGCACAAGTTTGTTGTCCAGGCTCTTGACAAACACAACGCACCGCTCGCAATTCCTTTTCATTTTATTATATATTTAAAATCAGTCGCACAGATCACAATTGAAAATGTATATTAAAAAAAATTTCAATAGTATAGGGTTAAGAGTTGACATTTCAGGCGCAGTTCAAAAGAGAGAAATGGCGAAATCACTTCTACCTTGTTATGCCTTGCATAGAAGCGTTGAGAGTGAGTCAAGAAAATGTTTAAACGCTCATATTTTAGCACCTGCTTCACCGATATGAAATCTGACAATTTTTGAATAGCGTATGGAAATTTTAGAATTAAAAAAAGACGTGCTAAATTTAAAATAATACGCATATGAAAGAGCACCAACCCAACTCGTTTTAAATTTGAGTCTGTACGTTATAAAATATGTCGTTGCGAAGTGCACAGATGCTTTTTCATTATACGAAATTAAAATTAAGAAGAAAAAAATTTAATTTTGTGTTCCGTCTGATGGTAATTGAACCCGGACGCTCTTGGTACCAATTGTATCAAGCGTCTTTGCACACTCAGCCATACATGTAAATGTGTTTTCGAATGTTGAGTTTGAAC
>NW_016157114.1:43008-61775 GCF_001687245.7 Rhagoletis zephyria | reverse complement strand
ACTTCAGCAGGGATCGAACCTGCGTAATCAATGTTCAAAGTCAGAAGCGTTAACCACTGAGCTATGTACATTCCGTAAACTCTTGTTGCTAATTCATTTTCATAATTCATTTAAGCCACAATAACATTGACAAATACAAAATTTTTTTATTCTTACAACGCGTTTTTTTCTCAGTGGTGAATTTTCGGTTTAATGTAAATATGGAAATGCATACTTACACAAAATTACACACTAAATGAAACACACTCATTTATAAAACCGTTTTGACAATTTTCTTGCTTTTACTATCCCAATGTTTTTGAGCATTTATTTTTTTATTCAAATACTTAATTCTAAAGTATATCTATATATATAAAAATGGTGTGAAAAATTTATAGTAATTCATCAATTGAGAACGGTTGGGCCGATTTGGCTAATTTTTTTTCAGTTGTTCGTAATTGCCTGGAGAAGGTTTTTACGAACGAAAATTTTGGAAAACCCTCCGGTGGACCAGGGACCGATCTATTCGAAAAAATCGTATTTATGGTCCGATTTGCTTAAAATTTGGTACGTAGGTACCTGACAGAAAACGTGTTTCGTATTTTTTGTTGTACCAACTTTTTCAAAAAAAATTCCAGCTTTTGACGTTGGAAAAATAAAACAAAGGAAAGCCAAACATATAAGTAGAGAATTTGTCTAATATTTTTAAATCATTTGCTTCATAACCGCTGCTTCCGTGGATATTGCAACACACGGAATATATGTAATAATGCAGCTATAGGAGCCACCTCATACCACAGAATTTATCGGCCGCCTATTTAAATAGTAGGGCTCGCTTAAAATATGTACTTGAAGATGTATGGAGGTGCTAACTTAATCGCTCCGAGCAATTAGTTGTGGTGCAATGGAAAGACTAGCAAGCCCAACTAAATCGGCGGCAGATAAAGTCCGTGGTGTGCGATGGACCTAAAACATTTTAAACAAGAAATATTGCAGTCACATTTTCGTTTTTAGTGTTTTTATTCATGTGATTAGCAGTGGCAAGAATGTATGTATAAAAATGGTGTGAAAAATGTATAGTAATTCATCGATTGAGAACGGTTGGGCGGATTTGGCTAAAATTTTCTCTTAGTTGTTCGTAACTGTCAGGAGAAGGTTTTTACGAAAGAAAATTTTGGGAAACTCGAAAAATTGGAAAAATCGAAAATTGATTTTTTTGTATGGAATTTTGTGTGCAATTCCTTCTGAATGGCTTTCGAATGGAAAAATAGAAAATTCTAAGTGGAAAACTCGGAAAAATTGCGAAGAACGCGAAAAATTTGATTTTTTTTTACGAAATTTTGCCTTTTTCGCATGATTTGATGATTTTGGACGATGCACCTTCGTTAAAATTCGTTGGGAAGCTTGGAAATTTTCGGATAATTGTGAAATTCATTGTGAGCATGAATCAATTGCGAACAATTTTCTCATATGTTTCATAACTGATTCGAATGGTTGCTGCTTTTTGGAAAGGTGTTTAGAAGTAGGAGTGCACAAAGTTTTAATTTTTTCTATAGGTGGCGCAAGGACAGGACTACGCTAAAAAAAATACAAGTGGTACGTAGGTTGCCTTTTGCCTAGATAAGCATATAGGATACATTTTTTCCTTTCAGTGGGCCAGGGGCCGATCTATTCGAAAAAATCTTATTTATGGTCCGATTTGCTTTAAATTTGGCATGGTTAACATATAGGATATTTCTGCTGATCTATTCGAATAATTGATCCGATTTGCTTGAAATTTGGTAGGTAGGTAGCTTATTGCCTGGGTTAACATATAGGATATTTTTTCTAATAGGTGGACCAGATACCGATCTATTCCAAAATCTTATTCAAGGTCCGATTTGCTTGAAATTCGATACCCGTATTATAATATGCGTAGAATAGAATTGAGTCATTGTTTTACAGTTCGAAAGGTGTTTGAAGGCGCCGCAAACATTCGGGTATTGGCCAATTAACAATACTTATTACACAGGCCAAAAAAATTGAAAAAAATTTGATGCAGCAAATGTTGACAATATATAGTTTTGGCAATTTTTATTGTGCAGATCACGAATCCGTAAGTTTCCATCAGCTCAAAATTTTGAGAAAAACAAGGTCAAAGTGTAAAAAAATCGCGTTTTTTGCAATATTTGATAGGCTCTAGCAAAGAAACAAAGGGTGGTAGAACCTTCCACTTAGGCTTAGACTAAAGCTAAAAATCTCGACTACTATCCCTGCAAATTCCTGCAATTAAGCATGAGGTGGTAGAACCTTCCACTTGACCCTAAGGGTCAGGGCAAGGTGCAGGAATAGTATTTTCAGGGATAGTAGCCTGTAGTTCTAGTTTTAATTTAAGCCTAAGTGGAAGGTTCCATCACCTTTTGTTTCCTTTCTTGCACTTTCACCACGTTTTTCTCAAAATGTGGAGCTGATGGAAACTTTATACTTATGGATTCGTAATCAGCACAAAAAAGTCTACCAAAAACAGCTTTAACATTTGCCGCATCAAAATCGGTGTTGCCCTGTGGTACCTACACTAATTATGTAAAGAGCAGCTCCTTCTTTTAATAAGAGGTTATCTCGCGAACGGCTGTAGCGATCTTTTTGAAATTTAAGTCACCTACTGCAGACTTTCGATATATTAAAGGATCAGCCATACATATCGAATTTTTCATACCGTATTTCTCTGGAAGTATTTGTGGTAGTGTTCTGGAAATTGGTATAGAGATTTTTGGGCTACTGGAAAAGGGGGAGTGGCGCTTTCCAAACATATTGAAACCTTTACCTATCTTTAAATATATACGCCCAGAATGCAGTGTTTTTTCTTTTTCAAAATAAATTTTTTTTTTGTAAATTTTTTATAAAAATATAGTTAATTTTTCATCAAATGGCACCAAATTTTGAGTATGGAGTTTTGTAGTTCACTCAATTTCAGTTTCATAAAGTGCAAGTTTTAAAAGGCTATAAGTTACCGTTGATTTTTGAGAACTTTTTCGCTGGTGATGCTGCGCATTTTCTCCGTATAGCGAATGCGTGATAGTTTTATGTATGGGAAAAATTCCGAAGAGTGTCGGTATATAAAAGACTTATTCTGGTGGGTGAACTCCTCTTCAACGACCGAGACGATTTAAATGAATATTTTTTATGTATTTGAGTAGGTCCCTGTACATATTAAATTCTCAACTTAAAACGCCAGGTGGCGCTGGAGTCGAGTTATTGCCAAAAATCGTCAATTCGGAGGCATCAGGGATCAAAATCAAATTACCCCCGTTAAATCAACCATCAGAACCATTGCGGTCCTTGCTTTACGGTGAATAATCAGAAAGTGGACCAATGATACTCATCAGTTTGGAAATTGCCACCAACTATACTATACAGATTCAAGGACGATTCACCATCGAGCCGCAAGGACTTCTTCCCGCTTTCGTCAGGTTATTTAAGACGGCAATGGAGGATTTGCCTTCTATCGACCACAAACCCAAAGTGAACGGGAATTGCTGGCGAAAACGTTGGACCAAATGTTTCAATAAAAACATAAATATTGGGCGGGACGAAGTTCGCCGGGTCTGCTAGTTAGACATTAAAAAAAGTTTGATTCTTCTAAATTTACATCAGAACTTAACTTCAATAATTTAGCTATTCAATTTTTGCTATTCGAAATTTCATTTCCATTAAATTTATTAAAAATTACTTTCAGTTTCTTTATGACAACAAGGAATACTGGTTTAGGTTTTATCAGACCACTATTTGAAATTTGACCTATCCATGTATGTATATGAAAGGCAGATTTTCTTTTCATATTCGGTATGATAAATTCTGCACCTGGGAACAAACGCGTCCACTTAGAAATACTCGGCTGTGATAGGCAACAAATAAAGTGACGACCACATGTGAAGAGTTTCCTAATGAAACATCGCAGCAATTTGCTCACCGTTGTCGCTTCACTTGACAATTCGAAGGTTTAAAATAACGCACAAGTTTGTTGTCCAGGCTCTTGACAAACAGAACGCACCGCTCGCAATTCCTTTTCATTTTATTATGTATTTAAAGTCAGTCGCACAGATCACAATTGAAAATGTATATAAAAAAAAAATTTCAATAGTATAGGGTTAAGAGTTGACATTTCAGTCGCAGTTCAAAAGAGAGAAATGTCGAAATCACTTCTACCTTGTTATGCCTTGCATAGAAGCGTTGAGAGTGAGTCAAGAAAATGTTTAAACGCTCATATTTTAGCACCTGCTTCACCGATATGAAATCTGACAATTTTTGAATAACGTATGGAGCTTGCACTTTTATTTGATATACAAGTCAATTCTGTAGCTACACCAGATCGCCCTAACTAAGTCGTATGGCTGAGCAATTATATATCGATACGTTGAGAGTGAGGCAAGAAAATGTTTAAATGCTTATATTTTGTCACCTACTTCACCGATTTGAAATCTGACAATTTTTGGATAACCTACGGAGCTTGCACTTTAATTTGATATACAACTCAATTCTGTAGCTGCACCAGATCGTCCTAAATAAGTCGTATGACTGAGCAATTATATATAGATACGTTGAGAGTGAGTCAAGAAAATGTTTAAACGCTCATATTTTAGCACATGCTTCACCGATTTGAAATTTGACAATTTTTGAATAACCTTTGGAGCTTGAACTTTAATTTGATATACAACTCAATTCTGTAGCTACACCAGATCGCCCTAACTAAGTCGTATGACTGAGAAATTATATATAGATACGTTGAGAGTGAGTCAAGAAAATGTTTAAACGATTATATTTTACCACCTACTTCAACGATTTGAAATCTGACAATTTTCGAATAACCTATGGAGTTTGCACTTTAATTTGATGTACAACTAAATTCTGTAGCTACACCAGATCGTTCTAACTAAGTCGTATGACTGAGCAATTACATATAGATACGTTGAGAGTGAGTCAAGAAAATGTTTAAAAGCTTATATTTTCGCACCTACTTCACCGATTTGAAATCTGACAATTTTTGAATAACCTATGGAGCTTGCACTTTAATTTGATGTACAACTAAATTCTGTAGCTACACCAGATCGTCCTAACTAAGTCGTATGACTGAGCAATTATATATAGATACGTTGATGTTTAAAAGCTTATATTTTCGCACCTACTTCACCGATTTGAAATCTGACAATTTTTGAATAACCTATGGAGCTTGCACTTTAATTTGATGTACAACTAAATTCTGTAGCTACACCAGATCGTCCTAACTAAGTCGTATGACTGAGCAATTATATATAGATACGTTGATGTTTAAAAGCTTATATTTTCGCACCTACTTCACCGATTTGAAATCTGACAATTTTTGAATAACCTATGGAGCTTGCACTTTAATTTGATGTACAACTAAATTCTGTAGCTACACCAGATCGTCCTAACTAAGTCGTATGACTGAGCAATTATATATAGATACGTTGATGTTTAAAAGCTTATATTTTCGCACCTACTTCACTGATTTGATGTACAACTACATTCTGTAGCTACACCAGATCGTCCTAACTAAGTCGTATGACTGAGAAATTATATATAGATACGTTGAGAGTGAGTCAAGAAAATGTTTAAACGCTTATATTTTAGCACCTGCTTCACCGATGTGAAATCTGACAATTTTCGAATAACCTGTGACGCTTGAACTTTAATTTGATGTACAACTCAATTCTGTAGCTGCTACAGATCGCCCTAACTAAGTGGTATGACTGAGCAATTATATATAGATACGTTGAGAGTGAGCAAGAAAATGTTTAAACGCTATATTTTAGCACCTATTTCACCGATTTGAAATACGACAATTTTGGATAACGTATGGAACTTGTATCTTAATTTGATATACAACTCAATTCTGTAGCTGCTACAGATCGCCCTAACTAAGTCGTATGACTGAGCAATTATATAGATATGTTGAGAGTGAGTCATGAAAATGTTTAAACGCTTATATTTTAGCACCTACTTCACTGATTTGAAATCCGACAATTTTTGGATAACCTATGGAGCTTGTGCTTCAATTGGATATACAACGCAGCTCTGTAGCTACACCAGATCGCGCTAATCAAGTCGTATGACTGAGCAATTATATATAGATACGTTGAGAGTGAGTCAATAAAATGTTTAAACGCTTATATCTTAGCACCTACTTCACCGATTTGAAATCAGACAATTTTTTGGATAACCTATGGAGCTTGTGCTTCAATTGGATATACAACGCAGCTCTGTAGCTACACCAGATCGCGCTAATCAAGTCGTATGACTGAGCAATTATATATAAATACGTTGAGAGTGAGTCAATAAAATGTTTAAACGCTTATTTCTTAGCACCTACTTCACCGATTTGAAATCAGACAATTTTTTGGATAACCTATGGAGCTTGCACTTTAATTTGATATATAATTCAATTCTGTAGCTACTTCAGATCGCCCTAACTAAGTCGTATGACTGAGCAATTATATATAGATACGTTGAGAGTGAGTCAAGAATATGTTTAAACGCTTATATTTTAGCCCCTACTTCACCGATTTGAAACCCGACAATTTTTGAATAACCTGTGGACCTTGTGCTTCAACTCGATAAACAACGCAGCTCCGTAGGTACACCAGATCGCCCTAACTAAGTCGTATGACAGCAATTATATATAGATGCGTTGAGAGTGAGTCAAGAAAATGTTTAAACGCTTATATCTTAGCACCTAAATACTACAACGATTTGAAATCTGACAATTTTTGGATAACCTATGGAGCTTGCACTTTAATTTGATATACAACTCAATTCTGTAGCTGCACCAGATCGCCCTAACTAAGTCGTATGACTGAGCAATTATTTATAGATTCGTTGAGAGTCAGTCAAGAAAATGTTTAAATGCTTATATTTTGTCACCTACTTCACCGATTTGAAATCTTACAATTTTCGGATAACTTGTGGAGCTTGCACTTTAACTTGATATATAAATCAATTGTGTAGCTAATCCAGATCGCTCTAACTAACTCGTATGACTGAGCAATTATATATACATAGCTATAGAAGATAGATATAGATACATTTGAACTTAAATATAATTTATGAATCATTCATTTGGAATATTGCTTATTTAAATTTATTTGGATTCTCCTGTAATTCTTTAACTTTGTCATCGACTCAAGAACGATTAAAAAATTACCCTAGTTATCTACACTGAGGGAAATAACGTATAGTAAAAATGAATACTTTATATTTGATTATCGTTTAAAAATGTTCGAATTTAAAAATTATATTTTCATACAAAATTTTTTACGCACGTATTTGACTGTTCACATCTGAATATATATATGAGTGTACATACCCTCCCCAAGCATGCAGAGCGCCGCTCTGAGAGCGGTGACAACACACACATTCATATATAGTACAAATCGCGTGCTGTGGTGTTGATCGATATTCAACATTTGAAAGCAAATTTATATGCCTGGGTGTAGCTGAGTGTGCAAAGATGCATGCCACAATCGGTTGATATCCAGAGATGGTCAGGGTTCGAATTCCACTGCAGGCAACATGCAAATTAAATATTTTTTTTTTAGTTTTTGTCTTGATTATTCACTTCACGGATGCTTTTTCAGAACGAACGCGGTCATTTTAATATGCGCGTAATTGAATTGAATATTTACCAGTATACAGTACTTTCACTGACGTTTATAGTAAGATCAATTACTATTCTCTCTATTTGATTTTCATATTTTTTTCCCTCAGTGTAATGTAGAAATCCAAATTACTCTAACGTTAGACTGTTTGCTGGGCGTTAGAGACTGTGTTTGCTGAGTATACTCGGAAGCTACATACCCTGCAGTACGGGGGAGCGACTACAGGACTGCTGAATCGGTAGCTACCTGATAAACACCGTCAATTACCGACCGACTACTTGCAGTGTATTTCATCGATTACTTTTACAAGGCAATGTCCTAGACGGTAGTCACCACCGGCTCTCTCTGCACTACCGGGAGTTACTAAAGTAGTCACTTGCGTGGTTTATGGGCGCCCTCTGTCGTAGTTTTTCGCAATCCCGCTTACGACTGGTTCGACTCTGCACTACCATGTGCACTACCACGGGTTAACAGAGCAGCTACTTACCTAGGCGTCGGTGCGGCAGCGGTTCAAAAGTAGCGATTGACTCCAGCAGTACTGGAGAGTATGTACATGAAATTCTCTACAACATGCATCTAATTTCAAGACTTGACGAGCCAGTACTCTCACTTTTTACTAAAAATCTTTAGTATCTACATTTTCTAGCCAACTTTTTAATAAAAAAATAGGAAAATACCAAATAAATGATAAATTATTTCACCTGAATATTCCATGACATTAAAAGAATTGACTGCAATGGATAGCGAAACTTGCTGTAATGGGTTAAGCGCCAAATTCGGCTAAATTGATTAGTCGTTATCGCGCCGATTCCAGTGTTTTTTTGAAAATGTACCGTTAGTAGGGAGGTCTCTCTAAGCCCAATCCGTTTTTTAATGAACTGTCACCACGACTTTTTTCCTCCTGCCTCCATATAGTCGAGACACTGGGCGATGCGTCGAGAGCTTTCACATGATCTTTGCCAAGCAATAATTTTAACAAATAAACGGTGAGAAGTACAGCTTTTTCATTATTCGAGCATCGACTGTCCTAATAACTAGACGTTAAACAGCCTAAAGTCCCTTTTGTATGATCTTAAACATCGACTTTTAATAGCAGGAGAAGGCAGACCTATGCGGAAGGTTTTATAGCTGTAGTTTCTGGGCAAGGATCCAAGGTATATCCCTATGAAAAAACTCTGCCGAACTAGTAAAGAAAATGACCGTTTTTTTAATTTTTGCTAAAAATACATCTCCCTAAAACCCGCATATGAAATGATTGAAAATAATACTTATATTCTTCATGTTCAAACATAAATCATGAAAACATGGTTTAAAATTATAGTGCACACATTCTTCTTTTAGATCGAATAGCTTTGGTTAAGATTGGTCCGCAAAACATATAATAACGAAAGAAACAAATGCATCTATTTAAAGCGCGGATAACAAAAACATATTTATCACAAAAAGGACTATGTACACAGTGGATCGTTTATGATACCTATCGCACACGATTTTTAAAGGTGACACAACTAAAAATGACACGTCTGTCAGAAAATGTGAAGAACATTTTTCTTAGCACATGCTAATTATATGGGCATGGGAGACTTTAGTTTAGTGTTTTTTTAGTAAATTATGACAAAAATTTGCTCCAGATTTAGCTGAAAAGTAAATAAAATCTCGTGTGTACATTTTTAGCCTTCTAAACAACTCTGTGTCCGGAACTGCGATCGTTGTGCCACAACACAAAAGGATGCAGTCCAAACATCGTTTTCATTACCTCCTTTGGAACCTCTATATCCAGAGTCGGAAAATCCAACAAGCGTTAAGAGCCGGTCCTGACGTACTCATGGCGCCCATAATGCCTATACACACACTCCTTTGTAGCCTGTTTCAACATAGAAACCGTGGTTTTGAGCATGGTTCTCCGCCACCATACTACTTCAGAGTACGTCACGATTTGTCTGACCAAACTAAAGTTTCTAAGGAAAGTGCCCTGATGTTGAGGGAACTTAGAAACAACGACCAAGCATTCGCGGAAAATCTGAGTACATCCGTACTTCGCTTATCTTCAAGAAAAATTTCGTCACGATGTTTCCATCAAGATAAGAATAGCGCTAGACTATTTTTACTAAAGGCTTCGGAGTATCTAGTTTTACGGTCGGATCAAAAATGGATTATGGCGTAGGTGCGGGCATTTTTCACCTGACCTCCAAAACGGAGAGTATTCTATTACCGATTTGGGTCAGTGCTTTTCAGGCGAGGTATTGTCTCCGATATTCAGGCACCTATCAAGGCCAGTGCTGTCACTTTACCACAATTGTGGTAGATGTGCCACATTTTGGGTAGTTTTTCACCTCTACGACAACTACCATATATTTTAAAAAAGTACCACAATTTTACTGAATTGAAATTATTAACCCAATATGCCAACCAAATTGTTGCTTTTATAAAAGCTCTGCCGCCAATTTTCTCCTGAATATGCATTTAAAGGCCATGAACATTTATTGTGAATATTATCAGCCTTATCATGACTTTCATTTTCCCCGAACCGGTTCACTTTTCACTTTTGCTTTCCATGTATTAACTATGGGCGGAATAAAAATTTACAGGTGAAATTTTTTTCGGGCGAAACTCGGGATAAGGCGGTATGTGCATTTACATGAGGGGATTTTCTTCGCGATTCAACATTGCCTGTGAAGTCACTTACCAACAGCATTTCCACAGGTAACAAAAATTGAATGAGTGCAATGAAGTTTTCAGTTGTCATCACCGTTCGCGTTATTGAAGTTTATCGGAAATATATCGGTATTCTCCATTTTGAAACGAAGATACGAACGACATAGAAACATTCGTCAACTATCGTCCGAATTTTTTAGAACGAAAGCGAAAGGATTGCGATTTAGGAAGGGCATAAAACCTACCAACTTTGAGAGTTTTTGTAACGTCGTTGCGGAAAAAGTAAATCGTTTTGGACGTCCAGTTTGTGATGGAGACGGTTGAACAAAGTAAGTAAAATTATGTTAGCAATAAATATTACTCAAAACTGTAACGATTATACAATTCTACTGAAGTTATGGAAGGACTTGAAACTCAAAGTTAAATAAATAAAATAAATAAACTTTTTAATAAACCACACTTTTATAAATGGATTCAAAATTAGAAAATAATATTTTTCAGTCCCATAAAACTTGTTTTGATAACTTTTGATATTTAAATTTTAGCGAAAGTCATTCAGCCCTATTCTGCATTTCGATTACGTTCCCGCATTCCGCTCCGCAAGAATCGAAAGAGAAAGAGGAAGAGAGAAAACATCTTTCGAAATCAGCTGTTTGCCTAGGAATGTGTGAAATCGAAGGAAAACAATAGAAATATTTGCCACCAAACCATAGCAGCTTATGAAGGTAAAGTTTGTAAATACTTTAAAATAACTAAATATACCTAACATAATTGTAATTTAAAAATAAAATTTCGTTTGTGCTTTATTTAAGTGGAAACATAGTTATAAAAATGAAATCCATAGCCGCGGCGTTATTGCTTGAAGAGGAGAACGAGTCCCAGATTGCTGATGCGGAAAATGAAAGGCGGCGATTTAGGGACATGTTTGATCTTTCTCAGATGAGTGAAGAGTCATAAATTCATCATGAACTGTATTACTCATCGCTCAAAGCCAGTGAAATTATAAACGTTGTTTGAGGAGTTCTCAACATTTGCATTTACTACAGAGTGGAAGATTTGAACGCATATGAATTCCATGTTGAAAGCCGTCAGGAGGAGGGGAAGAACAAAGCTACATAGCAAATTCGAATTCGACAACATACGCACCTCTTTTTAAAAAGTTAGTAAAAACAAGTGCAATAATAAAAGCATCTTTTTTTATGTAACTTCACATTTTATGTATGTATGTATATATGTATGTACATACTTCTATTAATTTTATATAAAAAGAATAAACTGTATTCAGTGCATTTCACAGTCTTATTTATAGATAAAGAAAACAAAAACGGCTTCCTCTTTGAAAACCTCGCGCAATATCTCTTTTGGTTGGTAATATTTGAGCCAATTTTTCGTATTGCCCGTATTACCGCTGCGAAAACACAGAAATCGAGAAAATTCATTTATGATGACTTACAATCATGCACAGTATATTTTACTTCATTTTTTTTATAAAATTTTATTCAGCCTCATTGCGAGAGTCGTGCCGAATGCAAGTCGTTTTTCGAGAGTCGAATCGTATCGAAAATTTAGCGTCATTGCCTAAAATTTCCACTCGTGTATTAAAACGGAAGAACTTGGCAGCACTGCATAGTTTTCGACAATTTTCGTCGTTTACTTATTTCAGCACGACAGTAGACAATGCTAATGTTGTCGAATCGTACAATTCAGCCTAATTTACGACTTACGCAATGAGGCTGATTATTTAAACCTACGAAAATAACAATCGAAACGTTCTCCGTCAACAAATTTGCAACTTAAAAAAACGGAACTCCGATCGAAATGTAGAATAGATATTATCGTAAATTTCAAAGATTGATCGAAAGGAAACGGAACGCAAATTTGCAACTTAAAAAACGGAACTCCGATCGAAATGTAGAATAGATATTATCGTAAATTTCAAAGATTGATCGAAAGGAAACGGAACGCAAATTTGCAACTTAAAAAACGGAACTCCGATCGAAATGTAGAATAGATATTATCGTAAATTTCAAAGATTGATCGAAAGGAAACGGAACGCAAATTTGCAACTTAAAAAACGGAACTCCGATCGAAATGTAGAATAGATATTATCGTAAATTTCGAAGATTGATCGAAAGGAAACGGAACGCAGAATACCAAAGTTGCCAAACGGAGAAAATTTCGATTCGAGTCGAAATGCAGAATAGGGCTGATTATAAACAATTTTTGAGATCGAAAACGAAAACCGTGGGCGTTAAGGATCCGGATATTCCAGGGGCATACCCTCAAATCATAGTCCTTTATACGTTTGCCGTGGTCGTCATCAAAAAAGGGAGTCTCATAATTCTATTATTTTTCATTGGGCGAAATTGTACGCCTTCTCACTTTACCTGGCTCCCAAACGAGTGTTTGGTTGCTACCCAGAGGACACGTGGATAAACATAAATATCCGGACGTTGTGAGCTGTGATTTGAACCGTACGCACAATGGGTCGATAACCGATAGCAAGCGAACTTCAGTTGCTTTGCTAGTTTCCAAAACGATGTTACAGATGGCAACTGGACACTTTCAACTGACAACTGCAGTTGCTACAAAGTGTGTATACAGGGAACTACATTTTTGTGGTTGCTGGGAAGGTTTTTGGAGCGTATTTAGGAGCGAATATTGATAAGTTTGTCATATATTTTACTTTTTAATAATTGCAACGATATTAACATTTGTCAATGCAGTTTGCTTTTACAGAATATGGTAAAAATAACAAAACAATAACTTGAAATTTTAGTTCCCGTGGAGTACGCCATTTTGGCGAAACAAAAGCGAACACTGATTGCAAATTTTTTCCTTTATCAACTGAAGTACCTCTTTTAAAACTACCGACGAACCAAGTTTTTCAAATTGAAGTCATTGCTGTGGCACTTCCTTCTGCGAAAAATCGAAGAGGTGCGCAAGCTTTTTGTGAGCGGAGGTATTGAAGTTGAACGAAGTGATTCATCTGTTTATTAACCAATTCTACTACAGCTTATTTTGGAAGTCCCCAATATGCTTTGAAAATGAACACAAAACGATAATAAAAGAAAAACCTTGAAAGCATTAACTTTTACTAAGAGTGCACGCAGTAGCTCTAGAAGATTGGAATTATCCTTTAAATGTCCCCTGATTGAGGCCGCGTTCAAGCACTTCTCTTCCTCTTAAACAAATAATTGTGCTGAACTTAGCTTTATTGCTGACCTTCCGATAACTCTTTATATTAATAATTTAATTTTACTCTCACAGCTTGTTTACAGCCACTTGCTGGTTGCGAATTGTTTGACCATGGTTCTCCGCCACCATACTACTTCAGAGTACGTCACGATTTGTCCGAGCAAACTAAAGTTTTTAAGGAAAGTGCCCTGATGTTGAGGGAACTTAGACTGTGGAATGAACTTATGTATGGGTATGGACGTATCCTGTACTCCTTCAACGACCAAGTATTCGCGGAAAATCTGAGTACATCTGTACTTCGCTTATCTTCAAGAAAATTTCGTCACGATGTTTCCATCAAGATAAGTATAGCGCTAGGCTATTTTTACTAAAGGCTTCGGAGTATCTAGTTTTACGGTCGGATCAAAAATGGATTATCAACTGACCTGCAAATCGGAGAGTATTGTATTACCGAATTGGGTCAGTGCTTTTCAGGCAAGGACTTTGCCATAAAACAGGTTGCAAAATAATTGTAGCCTCGTGGGCAGCAGAGCCAAGCATTGCTATTGCCTCGGATATTCAGGCACCTATCAAGGCCAATGCTGTAACTTTACCACAATTGTGGTAGATCTGCCACATTTTGGGTAATTTTTCACCTCTACCACAACTACCATATATTATAAAAAACTACCACAATTTTACTGAAATGAAATTATTAACCCAATATGCCAAATTGTTGCGTTTATAAAATCTGTGCCGCCAATTTTCTCCTGAATATGCATTTAAAAGTCATGAAAATTTATTGTGAATATTATCAGCCTTATCAAGACTTTTATTTTTCCCGAACCGGTTCACTTTTCACTTTTGGTTTCCATGTATTTACTATGGGCGGAAAAAAAATTGACAGGTGAAAATTTTTTCGGGCGAAACTCGGGATAAGGCGGTATGTGCATTTACATGAGGCGATTCAACATCGCCTGTGAAGTTACCTACCAACAGCTAGAGTCCGACCGATTAATCGGCATCGGCTAGTATCGGCCAAAAGAATCGGCATCGGCATCGGCCATTTTGGCCGATTCTTTTTATTTTTTCCGCATTTCGTTTCATGTAATTTATTTTCTACTTTTTTATTTCCTTTAAAGTTGAAATTATATTCATGTGGGTCTCCCTGTAATAAATGTGTTCTCATAAGTATCATTCTCGTTGTATGTAAATAAACGTTTTAGTTTCAATCAAGGCGAATTTATACAAGGCGAATTATTACAAGGTGGTGTTACTGGCGAATTTCGCCTTGGTTTCAATTGATTTTGTACTTCATTCGTTGCTGTGCATTTAGCAGATTTTGGTAAGCAAATGATTTCACTTTTATTTGAAAGTATTATAAAATGTTTTTTGTTTCTTTTTTTTGTGTAGGAATAATGGCGCAGCTTAATCCCATTTGGAAATTTTTTGAAAGAAAATTGAGTACAGCCAAGTGTCAAATTTGCAAAAAAGAAATATCGTTGGGTAACTCCAATAAAAAACAGCAAACGACGGCGAACATAAAGAAGCACTGCCCATCAGGACGAGTGGATAGCCTATGAAAAAGATCAAGATACTTTTACCACGGCCAAGAAAAAACAAAGAAAAGAGGAGCCAAGTTGCAGCTACATACAGGAAACGTTGCCGAACCTGTCGAGAAAAACCGAAGCCTATCCAGATGACCATCCGATAGCGGCGCGAATTGATAAATCAATTATGGATCTCATCATATGCTTCCTTATAATATAGTCGAAGGTAGCGCGTCCAAAAGATTGAATCTCGCAGATCCGACTGTTGCATGTCGATATCGATTAAAAAGCGAAAAGTTTTTTCGTACGACATTAATGCCGCAAACATACGACAAAGTCAAAGAAAAAGTAATTCAGCTTGTAGCATCAGCCAAATGGCTGAGCTTTACTACGGACATATGGAGTAATTCTACAAAGAGTTGCTCATTGCTAAGTTTCACTGCTCACTTCGTTCAAAGGCCGGGTAGGCTCAAAGTCATATTGGCAGCCAGCGTATTAGACGAAGATCACACTGCAGAAAATATTAATGCTCCATTAAACAGTGTTCTTGAAGAATACAACATCAGTTCGAAAATCCATGTCGCTATATCTACAATGCTGCCAATATGACAGCCGCAATGCGATTGGGCAAAGTTAAGTGGCTGGGGTGCGCCGCACATACATTACAACTAGTTATCCAAGATGGTGTTTTAAAAAGTAGAAACATTAGAGAGTTAAGTCATAAATGTCGTAAAATTGTGGCCAATTTCAAAAGAAGTGAACAGGCATGTCGCTACCGAAAAACGTTTCAGGACACTGTTGGTTTGCCAAACCATACCTTAATTCAAGACGCTGATTGCAGGTGGAACATCACTTATTTAATGCTAAATCGGTTATACGAGCAGAAGGCTGCCATTAACCTATACATAGCCGAACGAGGATCTGTAGAATGTTTGACAGCAAAAGAATGGAAATCCGTTTGTTATGTAGTTGCAGTATTAAAGCCGTTTGACCAGGCAACTCTGGATTTGCCTTATGACTCAACATGTGCCTCTGTCATAATTCCTTTAATTGCGATGTTGCAAATAAAACTCGAGCGCAACGATGATGATGGAGCAGAAATTTCAATGCTTAAAGACGGCTTAACAGCTTCTTTACTACGGCGTTTTGCGTTTATTAAGACAAATCCAGAGTTGCATGTTTCTACGATACTTGATCCTCGTTTTAAAAACAAATACTATTCAACTGAGGAAATAAAGAGGTGTGAAACTATATTAAAAGATCAATTAGGTTTATTCAATGATGATACTGCAGTACAAATACAAACTGTTCCACCTATTAACGACTCCAGAAATGCTCCCAATTAGAGCTGTCAAACTATCGACGATACTATCGATAGTCTGACCACTTGAAATAACGATCGATAGTATCGCTACTATCGTTTCATTGATACGTATTCTCTTTCCTAGCGCTTTTAACATTTTCACGTATTGGTTCAAAGTGATCAAAACTTGGCAGCATTATTTCATGAACGAACGAACAGGACGTTGCGCCTGAAAAAATAATTTTTTTTTCAGTGACCTCATTTTTTCGCCGCCATGTGAATTAAACGGAATTAAACCATGTGTGTGCATGAAACAACCGATTAAAAAATGCCGTTATCAACTATTATTATTTTTTTCTTAAATGCAATTACAAATACACGGTTGCATGCTGGGTGATCTGTTTGGTTGGTTCAAGGCATTATTTCTAAAAGCGCCATTTTGTTAAGCATGGAAATAGCAGAGGTTTCATTGCCGTCTTATGAGCATATCAGACCTGGCAATGCAGTTTATTTCAAAAGACTGTCAAATTGAGAAATTTCAGAAAGTAGTTGCATAAGCAGTGACTCCTTGAATGTAAAGTGACTTTCGAAAGGCATTTTTTTATTCCGAAAGGCGAATTGAAGGGAAAATTTCTGAAATTGCTTTTTGACTGTTTACACGTGAATTGGGTCGATACTATCGATAGTATCGATAATCACCCTTAAGACTATCGTCAAACATCGATGGGCTTGACTATCGATAGTTTGACAGCTCTACCCCCAATGACAACCTTTGGGACTATCACGACTGCGATATGTTAACGCAAGAAGTTAAATCGGACGACTGCTGTTCACCTTTTAAAAAACGGTTTGATACGTATCTTTCTGAACCGATCGTTCCTCGCGATAGCAATATTTTTGAATATTGGCACCAAAGCTCCTATTTGTCCTTAAGGGAAATTGCAAACAAATATCTTTCTGCACCTGCAACAAGCGTTGCGAGTGAACAGCTTTTTAGTGCCGCGGGACAGCTATATAGCGATCGGCGTACCAACTTGCTTGGGGTAAATGCGAATAAGCTTCTTTTCTACATTATAATATGAAATTATTTAATTTTGAATGTTAATTAAAAACAAACAAATGTGCGTATACTTATTACTTCGTGTTTACTTGAGAACTGAATTTTTTGTTAACGTTACAACAGTACTTTCATCATTATTTTAAAATTAGCGGTTACTGTTTATTAACAAATTGTATTGAAAACAAATTTATAAACAGCGGAAGCTGTATACTACTACTATGAGTACAACAAAGAAATGTAATTTCGCATTAACTACATATTCATTTTACATTGAATACGAAAAAGACTGGAACAAAGTATTGCAATGCTATGCATATATAAGCGATACACTATTTTTTAATACATATTTGTGTATGTCCATAAATAAGTGAATATATTCTTGAATGTTTGTTTGTTTTGTAATGTTATTTAGTTATTTGTTTATGTTTTTCTTGAGTTATAATAAAAGTTTATTAAAAACATTTCTTCCTGAATGAATTTATTCTCAGCTAGTTTTTTTTTTTAAAGATTTGGCATCGGCATCGGCCAAAAATTGGGAATCGGTCGGACACTACCAACAGCATTTCCACAGGTAACAAAAGTTGAATTAGTGCAATGAAGTTTTCAGTTTTCGTTGGCGTTGTCGTTTTAAAACGAAATAAAAACAAGTTGGCATCACCGTTGGCGTTATTGAAGTTTATCGGAAATATATCGGTATTCTCCATTTTGAAACGAAGATACGAACGACATAGAAACATTCGTCAACTGTCGTCCGCATTTAAGAACGAAAGCGAAAAGATTGCGATTTAGGAGGGGCATAAAACCTCCTAACTTTGACAGTTTTTGTAACGTCGTTGCGGAAAAAGTAAATCGTTTTGGACGTCCAGTTCGTGATGGAGACGGTTGAACAAAGTAAGTAAAATTATGTTAGCAATAAATATTACTCAAAACTGTAACGATTATACAATTCTACTGAAGGTATGGAAGGACTTGAAACTCAAAGTTAACTTTTTAATAAACTACACTTTTATAAATGGACTAAAAATTATAAAATAATATTTCTCAGTCCCATCGAATTTATTTTGATGACTTTTGAAATTTTAATTTTAGCGAAAGTCATTATAAACAATTTACCGTACGCACAATGGGTCGATTACCGATAGCAAGCGAGCTTCAGTTGCTTTGCTAGTTGCGAAAAAGATGTTACAGATGGCACCTGGACACTTTGAACTGACAACTGCAGTTGCTACAAAGTGTGTATTAGACCGTTCGTTAAAATTAAAATTTGGTTTGCCGGGCGGAAAAAGATGTGTTTTGGTCTAAAAATAAGCTGTGCAAAATTTTATTCGAATATGATAACTCTAAGTACTTGCGCGTTGCATTTGAAAATTTAGAAAACCATATGCACTCTG
>NW_016157114.1:33333-39782 GCF_001687245.7 Rhagoletis zephyria | reverse complement strand
ATCTGGTGGTGTGATAATCACAACCGGATATTTTTGGAAAAAATTGAAAATGCTGTTTTCTCAATTTGAAAAAAACGATAATTTCGCAAATTCTTAAAACGTATTCTACCTTTTTAATTTTTGACCTCATATTCAGATTGTGTAGGTTATTTTACATGGCAAATGACTATAAAATTCACGACTTTCAACTATTTTGTTAGAAATTTTTTTCCCAGAGTGCATATGGTTTTCTAAATTTTCAAATGCAACGCGCAAGTACTTAGAGTTATCATATTCGAATAAAATTTTGCACTGCTTATTTTTAGACCAAAAGACATCTTTTTGAGCCCGGCAAACTGTATATTTAAAAAAATAGTTAAAATAACGAACAGTCTAGTGTGTATACAGGGAACTACATTTTTGTGGTTGCTGGGAAGGTTTTTGGAGCGTATTTAGAAGCGAAAATTTATAAGTTTGTCATATATTTTACTTTTGAATAATTTGANTTATATAATTTGTTGGTTAAGTTTTCGTATAAACGATGAATAAGATAGCAAAATAGCATCAAACTTGGTGCTGTCAGACTGGCATTTTGAATAATAAAAGCAGATTTTTAATTCGGAGTTTTCACTTAGTAGAATTCTCCTTTTTGTGTTGGCGTAGAAGAGGGGCTGAACAACTTTTGCAAAGAACAAATTTCTGCGTAGGCGGCCTTCGCCCACACTTAGGGATTATAACTCTCACTAAGTAGAATTCTCCTTTCTGTGTTGCCAAAGAGGGGGGGCTGAACATCANCTGCAAATTTTTTCCTTTATCAACTGAAGTACCTCTTTTAAAACTACCGACGCACCAAGTTTTTTAAATTGAAGTCATTGCGGTGGCACTTCCTTCGGCGAAAAATCGAAGAGGTGCGCAAGCTTTTTGTGAGCGGAGGTATTGAAGTTGAACGAAGTGATTCATCTGTTTATTAACCAATTCCACCACAGCTTATTTTGGAAGTCCCCAGTATGCCTTGAAAATGAACACAAAACGATAATAAAAGAAAAACCTTGAAAGCATTAACTTTTGCTTACAGTGCGCAGTAGGGGAAAATTTTAGTATGCGGACGACAAATTCTAGAAAAAGTGNCCTTCGCCCACACTTAGGGATTATAACTCTCACTAAGTAGAATTCTCCTTTCTGTGTTGNCCACCACAGCTTATTTTGGAAGTCCCCAGTATGCCTTGAAAATGAACACAAAACGATAATAAAAGAAAAACCTTGAAAGCATTAACTTTTGCTTACAGTGCGCAGTAGGGGAAAATTTTAGTATGCGGACGACAAATTCTAGAAAAAGTGNTTCACTTAGTAGAATTCTCCTTTTTGTGTTGGCGTAGAAGAGGGGCTGAACAACTTTTGCAAAGAACAAATTTCTGCGTAGGCGGCCTTCGCCCACACTTAGGGATTATAACTCTCACTAAGTAGAATTCTCCTTTCTGTGTTGCCAAAGAGGGGGGGCTGAACATCACTTGCCGAGGACACCTTTCTGCGTAGGCGGCCTTCGGCCGCACTTAGGTATTATAACCCTCACTACGTAGAATTCTCCTTTCTGTGTTGCCGAAAAAAGGGGGCGGAACACCTTTTGCAGAGAACATCTTCCTGCGTAGGGGGCCTGCGGCCGCACTTAGGGATTATAACCCTCACCACGTAGAATTCTTTCTATTGCATTGTTTTGTACGGTATGGCAACACATCTTATGTGTCAGTTTCCAACCATGTATTATTGTAAATATGGGTTCAATGTAATGTAATTATAAGTTAATAAAAGTTGGATTAAAGTGATTTATAATGTGACCAACTATTTCATAACTCAAAGAAGTACTGCTTAGTTCGGGTTAATTTAACGCCGCGAGCCGATTACGAAATTTCGAATGAGTAGTACAAGGCAACCGACGCCTTTCCTACCCTTTCCTCAATGTTAGGCTTCCACGACAGCCGCCGTTGATCGCCCACCTAGTTACCTGGTTCAGGTAACCTTGAGTCAGATCAAAAAGCGTGTACAGAAATCGACCCTTAACCAAAAGTTCCACATCATCTACATAGGCGATCACCCGACAGCCCACCAGAGCAGGGGAGAGAGAAAACCAGCTTGTGGAGTGCTCCTATTGACTCTGCACTGAGTGAAGACGCTCCCCCACTCCGCCGCGACAGTTCTGTCACGAAGCAAGCTGTAGATAAGCCTTATTAGGTGGGTTTCAATCCCCAGATTATGAATATACTTGACTATTGTCTCTGTAGTGACATTTTTGAAGGCCCCCGCGATATCGACTAAAAGTATGTTCACCTATCAATATTATCTCAATCAAAGCTCGTTTTTTAATCACCCCATTTACATAGGCAAATCTCAGATTATTAGCTTCAAATTTGTCGTGGTTGTTATTCTCAAATCTCAAGGAAAAGTTACGTTTCTTCTCTGTGTGGCGTGATCACGTTTTTCTGCTATAATAAGCAATATACATATATTTGAACTTAACATTTTATTAAAAATATCTTTACAAACCACTTTTCCCTGCTAGCGTCCATTTTTGTTTACTTTTGCATTTGGCATTTCTCCTTTTTTTCGCAAAAACAATCGATAAAACTAGGATGGACACCGAAAAGTTATCAGTTAAATGAGATTATTTAATAATTACAGATTAACAAGGGACGAATTTTATATGGCTAATCTCTTGTTCTAAATACAGATTAGGTGTTAAGGTCCTAGTATAAGGCCCCTACTGCATAATCTTCATTCGTGAAGGCTTCCCCTGACCACTTTACCAATGTGTGCAGGGCGGTATTCGCCGAACTTTTCTTGCAATAATCTCATTGAGCTCTTGAATGACAATCACGAAGAATCGCGTTTGTTATGTACAGGTCTATCAGTCTCTCTAGCGTTTTTAGCGAAAACAAAGAGACTGATAGGCCTAAAATCCCTAGAGAAAACATGAGAGCCTTTTCCGGCCCTCGGGATGAACGCAACACTGACTACCTTCCAAGCTTTGGGGATGTACCCGGTCCTCCCGCAGTTCGCATAAATAGGACCCAACCAATTGCACAACAGCTTCAAAGCCCTTTGCATCTGCGCAGGTATGATGCCATAGGTCCCCGGCGACTTTAATGGTTTGAACGAATTTATCGGCCAGGCCATGTGACGATCGTCCAGAAGATCGGAGAAGTACTGGACCTGGGGGGGATTCTGTAACCAGTTAGCGACAATTTTCGGGTCGCTATCGCACTTTTTGACGCAAAAACATTTATATCATGGTTACAGAATCTCCCTCCTGAAGTACAAAATATTGCAAAGAAGTACATTTGACTGTACTTCGAAGTACGGTTGGTCACATTATTTATATACAATATAAAATAAAATAAAAGTGTGTAAACTATTAGGTAGTGTTATGTGCATTTATATATATGGAAGTATGTTACAAATGCACTCTTTGATAAGGAAATCAAGTGGAACGACTTGAGAAATTTTAACAACAAATAACTTATAAAGAATTATATTGTTTATATTTTTTAGTTATACATGTGTTAGAGGATACCTCCCTTAACATCCTGACCAAGTTTCATTTGTTAATTCCACCTGGTTTTCTTAAAACAAAAGGTGCGGCTGAATACTAAAGCCCACTCCGCAGTAGCTGTAGAGGATTGGAATTATCCTTTAAATGTTGCCTGATTGAGGCCGCGTTCATGCGAGAAGTGCAAACAAATAATTGTGCTGAACTTAGCTTTATTGCTGACCTTTATTTAACTCTTTATTTTAATAATTTAATTTTACTCGCACAGCTTGTTTACAGCCACTTGCTGGTTGCCGCATTGTCAAATTTCGATTATCGATAACTCTACAGCAACTGACGATAGTTACCGTTCGTAATAGCCCAGTTATGCATACTTAGCTTTACATGAGAGTTGTCACATAAGAATTTGTTAAACGGCCTTGCGTGTAAGCGGTGACCCAACGCATAACATGTAGAATTCTGTTGGGTTTTGATTTTTACGTAAAAATAGTATAGTAGTGCCAGTATGCATAACTGAGCTATAAGACATTTTCTTTCCAGTTGCGTTGCTAGCTGACAACCGAACGGTGGTTGCGTTGCTTTCCGTAATCGACCCACAAGAATCACTTTTGGCCACTCCCAGGTGAATGGCATTCAAAAACTTCCCACTGCTGCGCACGGAACTATCCTCCACCGCTCAACGACTATCACAAGAAAATTCAAGATTTTTATAAAATATTTACAGTTGTGAGCAGTCTTTTTTCAAATTTTTTATCTGGTACAGTTGTTTAATACCTATCTTTTTATTCCCCGGAATCTACAAATGAACGTCTGAAAATCACGAGCTTTAGGTCAGATCGCTTAATAAGTTATACCTTAATAAAAAGTAGATTTTATGCGAGTTGCACTAAAAATGTCGTTATTTTCTCGATTTTAGCAAGTAAGTTAGTCATTTAAACTTTTAGTTTTGTTAAGAATAACTATTTACTGATATTTACACATATAAGTAGTATTAACGAAGGTATAGAAGTCGCACTTGGCAGTGCAGCCAACAGATTTTCCCATATAAATTATGCATATCCATACAGTGGTCGAAAGAGTTATAGCCGCATTTTGAAAGTATTAAGATATTATTTTGTTTGTTATTTAATTTGGTTATTTTGTTATATAATATAGTTGATTCTTTAACAAAACCCGTGTAAATCCAGGTTTCAAACCTTGTGCAATATTGAAAATAAATTCAGCAAACTTTCGTAAGCTTTCCAATTAGTGGGTCGATTGCGGATGGCAATCGAACTTCGGTTGGGTNCCGCATTGTCAAATTTCGATTATCGATAACTCTACAGCAACTGACGATAGTTACCGTTCGTAATAGCCCAGTTATGCATACTTAGCTTTACATGAGAGTTGTCACATAAGAATTTGTTAAACGGCCTTGCGTGTAAGCGGTGACCCAACGCATAACATGTAGAATTCTGTTGGGTTTTGATTTTTACGTAAAAATAGTATAGTAGTGCCAGTATGCATAACTGAGCTATAAGACATTTTCTTTCCAGTTGCGTTGCTAGCTGACAACCGAACGGTGGTTGCGTTGCTTTCCGTAATCGACCCACAAGAATCACTTTTGGCCACTCCCAGGTGAATGGCATTCAAAAACTTCCCACTGCTGCGCACGGAACTATCCTCCACCGCTCAACGACTATCACAAGAAAATTCAAGATTTTTATAAAATATTTACAGTTGTGAGCAGTCTTTTTTCAAATTTTTTATCTGGTACAGTTGTTTAATACCTATCTTTTTATTCCCCGGAATCTACAAATGAACGTCTGAAAATCACGAGCTTTAGGTCAGATCGCTTAATAAGTTATACCTTAATAAAAAGTAGATTTTATGCGAGTTGCACTAAAAATGTCGTTATTTTCTCGATTTTAGCAAGTAAGTTAGTCATTTAAACTTTTAGTTTTGTTAAGAATAACTATTTACTGATATTTACACATATAAGTAGTATTAACGAAGGTATAGAAGTCGCACTTGGCAGTGCAGCCAACAGATTTGCCCATATAAATTATGCATATCCATACAGTGGTCGAAAGAGTTATAGCCGCATTTTGAAAGTATTAAGATATTATTTTGTTTGTTATTTAATTTGGTTATTTTGTTATATAATATAGTTGATTCTTTAACAAAACCCGTGTAAATCCAGGTTTCAAACCTTGTGCAATATTGAAAATAAATTCAGCAAACTTTCGTAAGCTTTCCAATTAGTGGGTCGATTGCGGATGGCAATCGAACTTCGGTTGGGTGGCCAGTGGCTGAAATGGTATTACAGATGGCAACTGGGAACTGAGTTGCTATATTGGCAACTGCATTTTTGTGGTTGCCGCGGAAATTTTGATTGAGATAATTTATATATTTTTTCCAATTGTTTCTTCAGCTTATTTACACTCAAGTCTTAGCTGCTGGTCAACTTTATAGAGCTTAACTATAATTTTTATTTCAGTGACATTACCCATCGGCAACCCAACTGAGGTTGCATTGCCATCCATAATCGACCCATGGATTTCCCAGAAATATTCAGAGTACTCAGTTTTCTAGCCCATTGAATTCTATATTGTACTTTATAAGTTTCAAATAACTAAAAACTACGGTTGATTTTTTAGAAATTTTTTGTCAAATTTACTTCTATATAACGAATACACAGATTTATTTTTATATGGAAGAAAACGGTAACATCTTCGACAAGAATTCAGTGGGCTACAAAACTGCATACTGAGAATCTTTCTAGAAAATCTAATTCGAAAAGCTCTAAATTTTTACGAAAGTTTGTGGGATTTTTATACCTGAGCGCACTTGTGCACAAGGGTATTATAACTTTGTTCACATAACGGTTGTTTGTAACAGGCAAAACGAATCGAGATAGATATAGACAAATGTATACATAAATGATCAG
>NW_016157114.1:30737-32927 GCF_001687245.7 Rhagoletis zephyria | reverse complement strand
GCAATGTGGCCACTGCTACGATATAGAACTTGGGGATTTTCGCTTGTTATTTTAGAAATTTTTTAACAGAACATGTAAAGATGTATATGTTTCATAACTGATCACTTAATTTTTAATATAAATATACGTATTTAATACATAAATTTTTTCCACTGCTAATCACATGAATAAAAATCATAAAAATGAAAATATAACGGCAATATTTCTTGTTTATAATGGACTAGATCCATCGCACACCACGGACTTTATCGGCCGCCGATTTAGATGGGCTCGCTAGTCTTTCCATTGCACCACAACTTATTTCTCGGAGCGATTAAGCTGGTGTAGTGTGCGCACCTCCATACATCTTCATGTACATATTTAAAGCGAGCCTTACTATTTAAATAGGCCGATAAAGTCTGTGGTATGCGGTGGCTCTTATAGCTGTATCCACACATCAATTCCGTGTGTTGCAATATCCACGAAAGCAGCAGTTAATTTTTTATGAAGCAAATTATTAAAAAAAATTCGAAATCTATTATTTATTTTTCCAACGTCAAAGGCTGGATTTTTTTTTTTAAGTTGGTACAACCAAAAATACGAAACACGTTTTCTGTCAGATAGCTAACATGGCGGATAAGAAGAAGAAGTGAAACTACCTTCTAAGAATTATTGTATCATGCTAAAAACAATATTTAAACAAGCAATTTTGAAGACAATAGAAAACATCAACATGAGAATGTAAACAATTCGAAATACAGTAATTGTAAACAAAAATCCACGAACAACAATACATTGGAAAACGAACAGTAAGACATAAATATGTATGCATATCGCTGCAGCTCTCTCTTGTTGTTGCCCGCAGCATATAAGGTACGGAATGGGAGTGGACTGCGAACGAACATATGACACCTATAATATGAATTGTTAGCCGCTATCGATTCGCCAACAGTTACCGAATGACGAAACGAACGAACTCAATGAGGTATAACCAAACTCGCTATCGTCTATCCATGCTAGCTAACTTTGTTGTTGCTTTCGTATGCAAAACTTTTCGTTAGCGTTAAGCGACCGGAACTCAAACTTAGCCAGCAGCGAAGTGGCGAATCGATGACGGCTGTTGTTGCCTTAGAATTAAGTTGCGATAAACATGCGCGCAATTGTCGGTGTCCGATTTGAAGTTGATCATTTTATTGTTAGGGGTGTTCATAATATGCAGCATTTCCAAAGTATAGCGTTTATGGTAATGCTTTTCCTTTTCTAAAATTGTTACGTTGTCAAAGTTTGGATAATGTCCCGTATTCTTACAATAATATAACAAGGCCGTCTTGTTGCTATTATATAATTTTCTTTATCATATGTACTCGAATTCTTAACCCTTTCGGATATCCCTGGAACATATGTTGATGATTTGTAAATTTTGTATTCCCTGTCTTTATTTGTCCCATGTTTAGTAGTACCAACGTAGTAATAACGAATCATTTTGTTTATCAACGACAAGGGGAAATCATTATATTCCAGAATTCTGATGATGACTTCAGACTGAAGTTGAAATATCGGCAAATAAAAACGAATGCAAAATCAAAAATTGTGTTTTGATTTTCAGGTGGCCTTGAGCTCGAAAAATATACAATATTGATAATAGAGAACTTTAATATTTTTGTTAATACACACTTTTTTATTTATTTTGGAAACTCTTTTTTCAACACTTTTATAGGGGTCACTGGGGACCCCATGTGACTACATGTGTGCTTTTTTATGCACCTAATTAAGGGTTAAAGAAGTTTGTTTAAGGCCTGTATGCAGCTCTCAAGAAAAGCAAAAACTCCATATAAAATGACGTACAAGAAGGCTAAGAAATTTTCTTGAGTCAAATTTCCTTAAGGCAGTACGCAGTTCTTAATGAAATTGCTACGCTTTCTACTACGGTTTTCTAAAGTTTTTTGTGAAAAAAGAGCACAAGGCAACCCAGGTTTGCAACAGAAATATATGCCATTACATCATATGCCCGTTCCTTTATTTCTTGAGGAAAGATGTTTGGGAAAATTTTCCAATAATGGACCAGGCTTAAAAAAAAAAAATGAGGGGGTTTAGAGCGGCTTTTTGTGATTCTAAATCTGAAACCACCCCCCCCCCCCCCCCCCCCCCCCCCCCCCCCCCCCCCCCCCCCCCCCCCCCCCCCCCCCCCCCCCCCCCCCCCCCCCCCCCCCC
>NW_016157114.1:28077-30719 GCF_001687245.7 Rhagoletis zephyria | reverse complement strand
GCAATTTAACCTCACATTTTCCTTTGTACATCGAGTGAACTGAAATTGCGGTGCTGCCACACATCACACAAAATGTGTAAAAAAAAGTACTGAAAAGGGAATCAACGAAAACGTAAATAATAAAGTGGACATGTACATATATGAAATAGCTTTTTTTATTGGATATTTTCACTATATATGGAAGAATTGATAAAAAAAAGGGCCGCAGGTGAAAATTTTCAAGATATATGGAAGTATTGGATTTTTTAGAAAAAAGCGCCGCAGGCTTAAATTTGTAATAAAAAATCGCGCGATTTGTTATTAAAAATTTTCAAGATATGTGGAAGTATTGGATTTTTTAGAAAAAAGCGCCGTAGGCGAAAATTTGTAATAAAAAATCGCGCGATTTTTTATTAAAAATTTCGAGATATATGGAAGTATTGGATTTTTTAGAAAAAAGCGCCGCAGGCAAAAATTTGTAATAAAAAATCGCGCGATTTTTTATTAAAAATTTTCAAGATATATGGAAGTATTAGATTTTTTACGTTTTTTATTCGTTTAAATCGCCCGATTATATATTTCAAAATGCACTATATACATTAAAATATATTTTTACAATAAAAGTAATATATATATCACCGATTTAAAAGAAACTCTTAAATATATGTGTATAAATAAGACCGTGAAATTAATATTTTCCTTTTAGCTTTCAATCCCGTAATGCATCACAAAGTATTTTTGGCTAAAAAGAACTATTAACATTTTCAACGATGTGGCACCTCATTCATGGAGAATAGAAAAATATTTTAAGAACACTTCTATAAGCATTAATGGCTAAATATTTAGTGAAAAAAGATGTGCATCCATTTGTTTATGAAGAAAAGATGGTGTATTAATAAAAAGAAAAGTGATTAGTGCAGTGTTTATAAAAAAATAATTGTGAAGCAGTGGGGAACTTTTAACAACGAAAAACTTAAAAACTATTAACATTTGTACACAAAATGTTGATGATATCGGTCAATGAGCCCCTCCTCCCCTGCGAATTTCATTAAAAAATTCGTAATACTTTGGGTGATAGAGGAAATGGTCCATTATAGGAAGTCTCAGCCAGATGTTTTTTTTTCGAAACCGCCCATCGACCAGTTGCTAAACCTCCTAAACCGCCGTCGTGGAAAAAATGAGATTTGGTATCCCTGAACTCCAGGCATTGAGATTTATGCATAAAAGTCGTTAAATCGTTATTAAAACAACAAATACCGCATATCAAGGCACTGCCTTCAAAGAATAAACCGTTTTTTCGCTCTCTTGTAAAATTTGAGTCCAGTAAGATAGGCGGTTTTGCAATTGGGCGATGGGCGGTTTTGCAATAACATCGACGATATGTATCTAGGTACTGGCAGCTTTTAAAATTTTATCGGAAATATTGAAACGTTTTGGTTGTCAAATAAGACTAAAGAATGCCTGAAACAAACTATTTATTTCTTTACAAACTGTTGAGAGTATAATGGGACGTATTCAAAGTCAAAATTAAGTCGACACTGAAGGTAGTTTCAGCTTTTTGACATAATTTCCAACGAGTTCAACGTGAGGTATATCACATAATTTGATAATTAACGTAAATGATCGAGTGCTAAAGTTTTAAATACATATATAAATTTGTATTCAAGTTGCTGTGAAATCTATACATGAGGTGCATTTGTTTGCAACCCAGCTACAAATGAACACTCGCTTAAATAACGAAATACACGCAAGGCAACAAAAACTGGGCTATTTATCCGAGTTCAGCCAGTCCAGTTAAAAAATACGCGATCTGAAGGGTAGTGTTGTTAAGTGAAAAAACTGCTCTTTTGTGAATTCTTAATGGGAAAGTGGAAAGGGAAATTTTTGTTTCCTTATATACGTGACATATTATAAATAAGTGTTTATATTACGCAAATACCTCGCATAATTACTCACTTAAATTGATTTTCGTAAATCCCGTTAAACCAATCACGTTTTTCTTGCCAGCTACCAACAGGGTTGCTAAGTAGCTACAAAAAATACACCTATACATACTATTTTTGTTCGCCTTTATGCAAAATTAAAAATAATAAACATACATATGTAGATATGTGTATGAATGTGAATTGCATGATTTTTCGGTTATTGACAATAATAAAAGGCAGTGGTATAGAACCAAATGGAATTTTTAAAGTTTTTTCAAACTTGATACTTAGATATGTAAACAAAAAACAAGAGTTGCATTTGATCCTTTTTTTACGATACATTTTTTCATGACCTCGCGGCAACACTGTCGGCAGGGATCGAAGGAAGCAAAACTCTTGTCCGCAGGTACTTATATAGGCTCATCAGGTTGTAAATGAACTGAAAAATAGCCTTAAGAGACCTCTTATCATTCTTGTCTGCTCATATCACACAGGAGATTAGACGATGTCTGACAAAGAAGAGATGGGGTCGAGTTCATTCGGGAGAAGCCCAGATGGATAAGCCTGCTCTTGGTTATAGGGCATTCGCACGAGGCGATTTTACAGGCAACAAAAGTTGAATACGTAGTTGAATGAGAAGTTGAAAGTGAAAAAGTTGCCATCCCTATTCAGACGAGGCGATTTTGGATTCAACACGAATCGTTATTTACATTATTGAAAATGAATTTAAATCGCAAA
>NW_016157114.1:25894-28052 GCF_001687245.7 Rhagoletis zephyria | reverse complement strand
TACGTAAACGTATGTACATAAACAATAAAACTTTCTCATGAATACCATAAAATCATTGGTCTTGAAGGGAATGTACTAAGAAAATATATGAGCGAATTAAAAAGTGTATACAATTTATAGCCGAAAAGTACATTTTTTGTATAGATTTCGTACTGAAGGAACAATTTCATATCCCAACACTGATACAGAATGTAAACAAACACAGGGTTGCAAGGAAAAAAAGTTGAACGAGCTCAAAGTTGGCTGGCGACCAACTTTGTTGAAAGCGATTAGTTGAAAGGCCGTTCGGACGAGGCGATTTTTGCTTTCAACTAAAACTTGCCTGAAAAATCGCCTCGTGCGAATGCCCTATTAGTATAACTGTAAGGAGCTTCTTCTTCACGAAAAAATATTTAGCTTAGTTGGAAATGTACCGAAACTCATTTATCTGTACCAATGTACTTTCAAATTATAAAAGGGCTGAAAAAAGTACAATTGTACCTACTTTTCCATCACTGCTGTATATGACCCTTTTTTGAAATTGGAAGAAGTCTTTCTCTAGTGCTTAATTGTTTGGTTACAGCTGTAAATCGTTCTACCGTCATAAACTAAACTGATAAAATTAACAATAATTTAACAGACACGATACAGGTAAATGATCACTGAAGTTAAGCGGCATGAAATGACTTATTCCACTTTCACAATAAACGGCTCATATGTATGTAGATAAAACATTACAGTCGTGCCGCATGGTAAGATCGCTTTGCCGATGTGCTAGGTGTTGACGTCTGGAAATAGAAGAGAAAAAACGTTCATTAAATAGTTTATGTTTAAAAATGGCGAATCTTATACTAAATCGTACCTAGTTATAGCCGGGGTATCCAAACTTTCGTCGAAGCTGATGCCTGCTCCTAGACTGTCCATGCTGGAAAATGTTCTATAGTATTCAAATTAACACACATACATACTGACACAAAACAATATAAAGAAATTTTTCTTACTCTTTGCGAAGACGTTTCGTTTAAAAACGCCATGTCTTTGGAGTATTCGAACTCGAGTAACTTCACTCGCAAATATGAAATCCTCCAAATCGCACGCACTTACCGATTTTTTGCCTTGTTTGTATAGTACCGCTTGCTATCTCTGAGGGTATTCCACGCTGCTTTGTAAGCTTCCTCCGAAATATTGGCAATGAGTAAATTAAATACATTATACTAGTTACTCAGATATTAGAAACTACCACGTTTACTGACAATTTGTACCAAGCGCTGGAAAGTGCGTTTCGGTTACTGTGGTCTTTTCGCTGCTTGTCCCAAATACATGGGAATCATTTAACTGGCGCCATTAATTTCTTCCTCATCTCATCATTTAATTGAACTTTCACCCTGTTGTTGTTGTTGTAGCGGCTACAACAACCCCGTCCAAGTCGGTTAGCCCCTCAATCGTTGTCGTCAAGCTCTACTAGCGGTAGCCCCTGGAAACGTGCAGCCTCGGCGGGGTCTGTCCATAGAGACCGGGGCGTTAGTAAGGTGGGACTCAGAGGCATACGAAGAGATGTTGTGAGTCATGGGGCGACTCTCCGCATGCCGGGCATTCGTTAAGAACATCCTCGTTTAATTTTCTTAGGTACGAGTTCAACCTGCTGCATTAACCAGAGCGCAGTTGGGCTATTGTGCATGCCTTTCGCCCTCATTGCGAGAGTCGTGTCGAATGCAAGTCGTTTGTCGACAGTCGAATCGTATCGAAAATTTCACGTCATTTCCTAAAATTTCCACTCGACTAGTGTATTAAAACGGAAAAACTTGGCAGCACTGCATAGTTTTCGACGATTTTCACCGTTTACTTATTTCAGCACGACAGTAGACAATGCCAATGCTGTCGAGTCGTACAACTAAGCCTAATTTACGACTTACGCTATGAGGCTGGTTTACTTGGAAGTAGTATCGAAAAAAAGTATCGATGCCTAAAAAATATCGGACCTAAAGTGTCGATACTTACTCGTAACGTACTCGTGTGCGCACTTGTGCACAAGGGTATTATAACTTTGTTCACATAACGGTTGTTTGTAACAGGCAAAACGAATCGAGATAGATATAGACAAATGTATACATAAGTGATCAGAATGAAAAGAGAAATCGATTAAGCGGTGACTGTCTGTCCGTCCGTCCGTCCGTCCGTC
>NW_016157114.1:23292-25410 GCF_001687245.7 Rhagoletis zephyria | reverse complement strand
ACCTCCCATATAACGGTAATTTTCAGAAAAACGAAAACTGCGATATTTTAGTAACTACTGAAGATAATTCACTCAAAATTGATATTTGCAATGAGTTTTAGACGAAAAATTAGGATATTACAAAATTTTGGCAAATGGGCGTAGCCACGCCCACTTATGGTNTTTAAGGACGCTAATTTACTTAAAATGTATACACCCCGGCTTATCATGTAGCGGTAGCTTTCGGAAAGGTGGAAAACATATATTTAATACTTGCGCCGGGTATTTAATGTTCGGCTCCGCCCGAACTTAGACTTTCTTACTTGTTTGGTTTTGCATTTGGTGAACGATTCAGGAAATAATTTCGATTCCGCATTACCGTCAAAAGTGGTGTTGCCGTTATTGAGATTATATTACCCTCGCTGTCCTTTTCGAGCAGAGACTCGAGATATTTTGTGATGGCTTGCTGGGTTACCGATCGAAGAATTCCCATTGGAATTTAAAACGAAAATTTGCGCATTTCGTCCATTTTGGTGCCAGTACAAATGCTTGTTGTTTGAAATATAACTAGAAAATCTTTTGAAACAATCTGTTTGCAAGCAACTAAAATTAAAATTTTTTTCTCTATGTGCACAAATAGGTGCCTTTCATAAAGATGCACTGTTTTGAAAACACTGATACAAATATTGCAATTAAACATTATACAATATATTACATAACGCTATATTTACATAAACTTATCACTGGGGCAACCCAAAATATGCTCCTAAAAACAAATTTTAAGCACCTAAAATATGCCAATAAATTCTAAATGTATGCTCCACAAAATGCTTTTAAAATCATTATAAGCCATAAGATATGCTTTGAAATTTCATTTATGTAGTATGTGCATATAAAAAAAATCAATTTTTGTTGTACTGTGTTATTATACTTACATCTGAAACTCATGTTGACCTGTGATATTAAAAGTGCTATAACTCCTTTGTTTATTATTTTAGTAATATAGTTTGAAGGCAACATTTTCTTGAATTTTTAAGTACTTTCGTTTGGTAAGGAAAAAAATATACTTTAGGGGGGGTAAAATTTTGTTTCTGCCCTTATCATGCGAACGCGACTTCAAAGCTTAAAAAGACATAAGAACGAAAAGTGAAGCTTCTCAAGACAAAAATAATGACATATCAATTTTAAAAATCGGCCGTCAAATAACCAAGTTACAACGAAAAAACCATTTCGGCTGTATTTCGGAGGGTTAAAAAAAAATAATAAAAATTTTTCCAGAACCCTCTCAACATAATCTTAAATTTAGGGGCGGACATTAGCAACTTTTTTTTTCGACCCAGTCTAATGTGCATGCACAAAAATACCTTTAACTTTATTTGCAGTACCTAAAATGTTCTAAATTTCATAGAAGTGTATATACATAAATATTTATGTTTAATAATTCATATTTATTATACCCGAGCGCACTTGTGCACAAGGGTATTATAACTTTGTTCACATAACGGTTGTTTGTAACAGGCAAAACGAATCGAGATAGATATAGACAAATGTATACATAAATGATCAGAATGAAAAGAGAAATCGATTAAGCGGTGACTGTCTGTCCGTCCGTCCGTCTGTGCAGACGATAACTCGAGTAAAATTTGAGATATCTTAACTAAACTTGGTACGTGCACTTCTTTCGGGCGCAGAACAGACGGTATTGAAAATGGGCAAAATCGGGCGATAACCACGCCTACTTCCCATATAATGGTAATTTTCAGAAATATGAAAACTGCGATATTTTAGTAACTACTGAAGATTATTCACTCAAAATTGATATTTACAATAACCTTTAGACGAAAAATAAGAATATTGTACATTTTTTAAAATGGGCGTAGCCACGCCAACTTATGGATACATGTGTATATCTTGGTAACCGCTACACCAATTTCTTCCAAACTTGGCACAGTTGTTAGCCTTGCTACGGCATACCAAATGACCGAAAATTTTTAAAATCGGACAATAACCACGCCTACCTCCCATATAACGGTAATTTGGAGAAATACGAATTCTTCGATAAATCAACAAATATTAAAGCTAATTTACTCAAAATTTATGCTTGCAACAATTCTTTGCCAAGAAATACGTTTATGACAA